>NC_142070.1:82210000-82237500 GCF_059756535.1 Pantherophis guttatus | reverse complement strand
ACCTTTTCTAAATGCTTTCATTAAAAAAATGAAGAGTTCCCGTGGTTTGCCTTGAATGTCTCTGCTTTATCTGGTTCATCTGTTCTTTTGATCGGAGGGCTGCTATTTCTTCCCCTCCGTATCTCTGCCAATCAAATCCCAGGCTCTCTTCTCCATATCGCTCTGTTATTGCGACCCCTTTCATATAAGTTAATCATCTTCTAAAAGATTGGGATCCTTTGGTACTTTACGATTTCTGCATTTATATTTTTCTCCCTCCCTCCTTCTCTAACACACGCACACAAATGAGAGAAATGAGAATTTAGTGATTTATTTAAATACTCTTAATGTATATTACTTATCAATAATATAAACAATAAGTATATCACGTATCAGTGATATAGGATTGCAATCTTAATGCCCTTGCTTGGAACTATTTATCATCTGTCATCTAGAATCTAGACCATATTTTCAATAAATGATAGAATGAGCAAAGCACACAGCATTGCGAATTATATTTCATTTGTCGATAGAGCCAAAGAAATTATTATATAATAACTTAGAGCAGTCGTGAGAGATTTTCATAATTCTTTTTTTTAAAAAAACACATGGATTTTACAGTTAGTCCTCAACTTACAATAGTTCGTTTAGTGACTGGAGTTACAACGGCACTGAAAAAATGGCTTACGACAATAAGAGAAGAGAAGAGAAGAGAAGAGAAGAGAAGAGAAGAGAAGAGAAGAGAAGAGAAGAGAAGAGAAGTAGAGTAGTGTAGAGTAGAGTAGAGTAGAGTAGAGTAGAGTAGAGTAGAGTAGAGTAGACTAGACTAGACTAGACTAGACTAGACTAGACTAGACTAGACTAGACTAGAATAGAATAGAATAGAAGAGTTGAGTAGAGTAGTGTAGAGTAGAATAGAATAGAATAGAATAGAATAGAATAGAATAGAATAGAATAGAATAGAATAGAACAGAATTCTTTATTGGCCAAGTGTGATTGGACACACAAGGAATTTGTCTTGGTGCATATGCGCTCAGTGTACATAAAAGAAAAGATACATTTGTCAAGAATCGTAAGGTACAACATTTAATGATAGTCATAGGGAAACAGTCAATATAAATCTTAAGGGTACCAGCTGGGTACCTGAGATGGGTGGTGGGAAATGTGAGAAGATTAATAGTAGTGCAGACTTAGTGAATAGTTTGACTGTGTTGAGGAATTATTTGTTTAGCAGAGTGATGGCGTTTGGGAAAAAACTGTTCTTGTGTCTAGTTGTTCTGGTGTACAGTGCTCTATAGCGTCGTTTTGAGGGTAGGAGTTGAAACAGTTTATGTCCATGTCCAAGTGTGGGAAATGGTCATAAATCCATTATTCTGTATCCTTCTTGGTGGAATAGAAAGATCTTGATGTTAAGGACGCATGGAACCCTTTTCAGTATTTGAAAATACCCCCAAATTTCCTCTAAATCTTCTAAACTTTTCTGTTTTAATTTCAGTCTTGCTACAGAGGATATAATTCTGTCCTCCTCTTTTATTTCTCCAAACCCGGAGATCTGGAATCTGTTAGCATCTGAATTCAGAAATGAAGTGTGTAGAAGAAGAGAAACTTATCAGTGTTTGACCTTTTAGTAACTTCTCCTCAGGTATTTCATTTTACACATCATTTACTCACACAGAGGAGCACTTCCTTAATGTCTATAGCATCCTCCTTCCACAGTTATATAAATTATGCTTAACTGGTTTTCCCTTGGGATGTGAAACAAAAATCGTGTCCCTACAGAAGAAAATGAGCTTAAATGGGCTCCGGAGGATGATAGAGGACAGGAAGGCCTGGAGAAACGTTGTCCATGGGGTCACGATGGGTCGGACACGACTTTGCAACTAACAACAACAACAACAGAAGCAGAAAAATATTTCACCAGTTCCTTCCTTTTCTTCCTCTTCTTTTAATTTAATAAAATGTTAATACCTTCCTTCTTTAGTGAATGCTCTTACTTCATACCATCTCTACAATTCAGCATTTATGATTTTACTTTGAGTATGCAGGCAACAATGGCCAAGCTAAGTCTCAAAATCTAACCAAAAAAAAACACCCCTCTCCAGTTTAATTTATACCGAGCCTTCACAGTTTCCAATTTAAGAAGCAAATTAACTATTTTGCAGAACTGATTCCCCAGCATTCTTCATTATTCCCATTATACCGGGGATATTCAAGTTAAATCTTTCCGCTTGACTTCGAAAACGTGTCCAAAAATATTCCTCTGGAAATTAGGAAATGGCTTTCGATATCATCGATATGTCAAAGGCAATAATACATGAGAATCTTCGCCCTTCCAGCTTTTTTTTTCTTCGTGGAAAATATCCCAAGGCAATCTGCCATCCATGTGAAGCTAAGCTGAGCATCAGGTGAGAAAGGATTACAATGTGTGTTCAGGCTTTCCGTGGTACAGGGGTCACCACAGAGTTTTATCGCCTGGATTTTGGGATGCTGGTTCAGAAGATGCTCAGGGCAAACCAGTGGTGGGGAAGTGGTTTCCATGCCAATTTGAAGAGCATAAAATTGGAAAACTTTCTGTCAGGCCCCTCAACTGTGAGGTCCCTCTCACCGTTACTGATTTTTTCAGATCAGGCGAAACCTGGCTCAAAAACAGGAACTGCGATAAGAGACTGTTAGGATATGGTTTGAGCCTAACAAGTTGTCCAGGCAATATATGTGTTCTGTGACTTTAATATGAATATCTATTGTGTAACTTTAAGGCTTTAATGCTGAGTCATGCTGTAATTAGGTAATGACTGGTTGTGAGAGTATTTAAGCAAGGTATTGTAATGTGTTCAGTTGCTGCTGTGATATGCTGCCATTGTGTATGGAGCTGATATGATAAGCTACCATTGAGAGGAGTTGATATCGGCTAATCATCGTTGGATGGATCTGCAACCATCGTGGTTTGTGAACCAGAGTGAGTTTGTTATTCTAACCAACTACTGTTTGTTGGGTAAGAAGATTCTGTAACTACTGGACTGATTTACTGGCAAAGACTTGCAATTTGTTTAAAGACTATGAGACTGTTTTTCTACTATAAAGTAAGCTTTTGATAAACCAATTTGCATATCTCTTACTCATTGCTCTCAGCAACATTTCCTTGTGCATTTACTCTGCTGGTTGGTAACACAACACCAATATCCGTAACAGAGCCCTTGGAGTCCTAGTGGATGATCTATTAAACATGAGCCAGCAGTTTGTGGCAGCAGCCAAAAAAGCTAATACAACCCTTGGTTGTATAAACAGAGGCATAGAATCAATGAAGTATTAAAGGTAAAGGTAAAAGTTCCCCTCGCAAATATGTGCTAGTTGTTCCCGACTCTAGGGGGCAGTGCTCATCTCCGTTCCAAAGCCGAAGAGCCAGCGCTGTCCGAAGACGTCTCCGTGGTCATGTGGCCGGCATGACTCAATGCCAAAGGCTCATGGAACGGGAGCTCACCCCGTTATGCGGCACTAGGGATTCGAACCGCTGAACTGCCGACCTTTCGATCGACAAGCTCAGCATCTTAGCCACTGGGCCACCGTGTCCCAATTAAAGAAGTATTAGTGTCTCTTTATAAAGCCTTCATAAGGCTGCACTTGGAATACTGCATCCAGTTTTGGTCTCATCACATTACAAAAAAGATGTTGAGATTTTGGAGAAAGTGCCGGATGATGATGATGATGATGATGATGATGATGATGATGATGATGATGATTCATATTTCTATGCCGTCCACTCTCCGAGGACTCTGGGCGGCTTACACCAAAGATGTATACTAAATTTATTTTATTTATTTATTTATTTTTAAATTTGTATACCGCCCTTCTTCCTGAGGACTCAGGGCGGTGAACAGCCAAGTAAAAGCATAAACTACAAACATTAAAATACAATTAAAAAGATATATATAAATTTGGCCCCATGATTAAAAACAATAACAAACAATTAAAAACATTTTTAAAAGTGTTAGGCCAGCCCGGCTTGCTGGAAAAAGAAGGTTTTAAGGGCACAGCGGAAGGCACTGAAGTCTTGGATTCTCCTAATCTCTGGGGGCAGCTGATTCCGGAGGGTAGGTGCCCCCACAGAGAAGGCCCTCCCCCTGGGGGTCACCAGCCTACATTGTTTGGCTGATGGCACCCCGAGGAGGCCATCAGCCAAATATACATATATATAGCCTATTGCCCCCAACAATCTGGGTCCTCATTTTACCCACCTCGGAAGGATGAAAGGCTGAGTCAACCTTGAGCCAATGAGATTTGATCCGCTGATCTGCTGAACTATCTGTCAGCTGAAGTAGCTGCAGTACTGGGCTGCCACAAAGAGGAGGGGGGGTCAATTTATTCTACAAACCACTTGAAGGCAGGACAAGAAATAATAGATGGAAACTAACCAAGGAGAGAAGCAACCTGGAATTAAGGAGAAACTTCCTAACAGTGAGGACAATTCACCAGTGGGACAGAAGTTCCCTCCAGAAGTTATGCGTGCTTCATCATTGGAGGTTTTTAAGAAGAGACTGGATGTCTGAAAGGTTATAGGGTCTCCTTTATTATAGGGTTGGACTAGAAGTCCTCCAAGATCCCTTCCAGCTTTATCCTGATTGATACTTCAGATGGGGATTCGTGTGCTGGAATTCAGCTGAGATGAACTTTTGCAAAGACATGTTTCCCAGTGAAAGTCTGCATTGATTCTTCCTTTTTCCAGTTCTCTAGAAAAGATTCCTTGGTTGTCCATTTTTCTCCACCATTTTCTTGACTCATTCTAATATACAGCACGTTCACCATCCCACACATACACACCATGATGCTGTATCTGAAGCCTTCTGGAAACTTGTGTGCAGACTTCCATCTTGATGGTTGATTCCACCAACTTCATTAGCAAGGAACAATGCGAAAAGAGAAGCATGCCTGCCTCTGCTAATGGTCAGTTCTACTCCGGACAACTGCAGTATTTCTCGTTCTCTAGGAAGAAAGAAAATTGACGAAATAGCTCACCCAGCTTTACTAGCTCATGGAGAATATTGAGATGTCATTTTCAGGTAATTAATTTGGGTTCTATTTTGTGCTAAGCCAAAGAGTATATTTATTATTTCTCTATTCACAGACCAAAATAATTTGTAAGAAAAAAAAAAATAACCCTTGCCTGGCCTTTTCATAGCTAGAAGCATTTCATCTTACAAAGCCATATTTTCATTGGAAATTCTTACATTCAGTCACTGAAATTGGGCCTCTCTTAGGGTCACACTGAAAAAAACATTCTAGAGCAGATTTTCCAACCCTTTCCATTTTTTTTTTTAAAAAAAGATCTTTAGGTCTATCAAACTAAATATGTGCTATAAGAGAGGCAAGGCAATTAAGGGAAGGGGAATGGAAAGGGGAAAGGAAGGGAGAAAGGGAAGGACAAAGGGAAGGGAAGGGAAGGAAAGGAAAGGGAGGGAGGGAGAAGGGAAGGAAGGGAAGGGAAGGGAAGGGAAGGAAAGGGAGGGAGGGAGAAGGGAAGGAAGGGAAGGGAAGGGAAGGGAAGGGAAGGGAAGGGAAGGGAAGGGAAGGGAGGGAGGGAGGTCTACTGTTGACCTCACCCCATTCCTAAGAGGTCTGTAAGGGACGTCCATAAGCACACCAGCGTGCCTACCGTCCCTGTCCTAATATTCCTTTTTTACTTACTTTTTTCATGTATTCAAATTATGTTTATACTTTTACCTGTTATCTTATATATGCTTGACAAATAAACTTATGGTTATGATTATGAAGAAGGGAAGGGAAGGGAAGGGAAGGGAAAGGAAAGGAAAGGAAAGGAAAGGAAAGGAAAGGAAAGGAAAGGAAAGGAAAGGAAAGGAAAGGAAAGGAAAGGAAAGGAAAGGAAAGGAAAGGAAAGGAAGTAAATGGATGAAGAAGGGAGGGGAAGGGAAGGGGAGGGGAGGGGAGGGGAGGGGAGGGAAGGGACAGAAAGGAAAGGAAAGGAAAGGAAAGGAAAGGAAAGGAAAGGAAAGGAAAGGAAAGGAAAGGAAAGGAAAGGAAAGGAAGTAAATGTATGAAGAAGGGAGGGGAAGGGAAGGGAAGGGAAAGGAAGAGAAAGGAAGAGAAAGGAAAGGAAAGGAAAGGAAAGCAGAGGAAAGGAAAGGAAGTAAATGTATGAAGAAGGGAGGGGAAGGGAAGGAAAGGAAAGGAAGAGAAAGGAAGAGAAAGGAAAGGAAAGGAAAGGAAAGGAAAGGAAAGGAAAGGAAAGGAAAGCAAAGCAAAGCAAAGGAAAGCAAAGGAAAGCAAAGGAAAGGAAAAGCATCTTTGATAATGTTGGTTTTAAAAATGCTGATGGCAAGATTTTGTTTTTTCCCGTTAGTTCACATTTCTGAACCAGGAATCCACTGAAGATTGCCCCTTTGTCAAAGTGAAACAGCATTCAGTACTTCTGGAACTTGGGATAAAAGAGAAGGAGAAGGATAAAAATAATTCAAAATTGTTGCTGCCACTGCACAATGAAACCACCTTCTCTATGTGTCACACACACAAAACACACATGAAAGAGAGGTGGAGCTTTGATTGTGTAATTCTGGCTGCCATATTGAATGTTTTTTTTTTTAATGCTTTTTCCAGAGCCCACCGTTTGACTGAAAAACAGGTGGGATAGTGCCCTATTAAAATTCCCTCCTATAATTTTTAGATGTCATTAAATGAAATATTGCAGCTTCAGAAAGGACAGACAAAAGTATTTTTGCTTATTTGAAGGAAGCTCCAAGACAAAATGCCTGCTCGGCTACCCAGCTCTGCCAAAGTAAAAAAGAGGGAATGGCAAAGCCTGTATTTTAAGGTTAAAAACACTGTGTTACTGACTGACTCGAGTCATTTATCAAAAGTGTCTTCTCTACCTCTTGGGATTTTTCCCCTATTGGCAACGATCCGCTGCTTTTTCTGATACAAGCACAAATGTTTGAAATCCAGACCATGTTGCCCTTTTGTCGTGTTAAAAATAAGTCCCCTTTGCTACCGTGTTTCCCCAAAAATAAGACCCTGTCTTATAATTTTTTTCAACCCTGAAATAAGCACTTGGCCTTATTGCCATGCGCTCAAAACCCTGACTGGGCTTATTATCAGGGGATGCCTTATTTTGGGGAAAACAGGGTAGGTAGGTAGGTAGATAGATAGATAGATAGATAGATAGATAGATAGATAGATAGACAGACAGACAGATAGATGATAGATAGATAGATAGATAGATAGATAGATAGATAGATAGATACCGAGTTTCCCCAAAAATAAGACCCTGTCTTATATTTTTTTCAACCCTGAAATAAGCACTTGACCTTATTGCCATGCATTATCAGGGGATGCCTTATTTTGGGGGAAACAGGATAGATAGATAGATAGATAGATAGATAGATAGATAGATAGATAGATGATATAGATAGATGATATAAAAGATAGATAGACGATAGATAGATAGATAGATAAATAGATAGATAGATAGATAGATAGATAGATAGATAGATAGATAGATAGATAGATAGATAGGATCGGATAGATACTATGTTTCCCCAAAAATAAGACCCTGTCTTATATTTTTTTGAACCCTGAAATAAGCACTTGGCCTTATTGACATGCACTCAAAAGCCTGATGGGCTTATTATCAGGGGATGCCTTATTTTGGGGGAAACAGGGTAGATGATAGATAGATAGATAGATAGATAGATAGATAGATAGATAGCTATAGATAATGATATAGATAGATGATATAGAAGATAGAGAGACAGACAGACAAACAGATATTCTAGATACCGTATTTCCCCAAAAATAAGACCCTGTCTTATATTTTTTTCAACCCTGAAATAAGTACTTGACCTTATTGCCATGCACTGGGCTTATTATCAGGGGATGCCTTATTTTGGGGAAAACAGGGTAGATGATAGATAGATAGATAGATAGATAGATAGATAGATAGATAGATAAGAGATAATGATATAGATAGATGATATAGAAGATAGACAGACAGACAGACAGACAGACAGACAGATAGATAGGATAGATACCATTTTCCCCAAAAAATAAGACCCTGTCTTATATTTTTTTTCAACCCTGAAATAAGCACTTGGCCTTATTGCCATGCGCTCAAAAGCCCAATTGGGCTTATTATCAGGGGAGGTCTTATTTTGGGGGGGAAACAGGGTAGTTTACTCATCCCTTCTTTTATTACACACATCCTGCACAGTTGCATAGTTGTAGGTAGTTAAGTGTACACATCCTGACATATTCTAAGCAGTTGTGGAAATGTGTAGAATGCAGACACTTCATAGCCTCGAAGTCTATAGGTGGCAATCATACATTTCTTACTGATGTCTGCAGAGATTATTCAGGTCACAGTTGTCCCAAAGGTGTTTTTTCAAAAGGCGACTGGACTTTGTTTTCCTTTGAAGATGTTTTGCTTCTCATCCCGGAAGCTTCTTCAGCTCTGACTGGGTGGTGGTGGGGAATGGAAGGATTTATACTTCTTGAAGACAGCTGGTCATTTGCATCCTTTTAGGGAATCGTTGAGGCCACTTGGAGGTTCATTTATGTCCTCAGGGTGCTTTTTTCAAGTGGCAACTGGACTTAATTATTTTTCCTTGAAGACATTTCTCTTCTCATGCCAGAAGCTTCTTCAGCTCTGACTGGATGGCGGGGAATGGAAGGGTTGATACTCCTTGCAGACAGCTGGTTATTTGCATCCTTTTAGAGGGCTGTTGAGGCCACTTGGAGGTTTTATCTGTGTCCTCAGGGTCACCTGAGTGGTGCAAATGGGCGTGGAGCCTTCTTGGAGCTGTTGAAAGGACTGTGTTGTAGATTGAAGACAGATGATGTCCTATCCCTCTCCCCTCTGTTGAGAGAGGGCTCTTGAATCTTAATGTAAATGTAACATAATGTAGGATTCTCCAAGTGGCCTCAACGGCTCTCAGAAAGAGGGATAAATGACCAGATAACTGCAAGGAATAGAAATCCTTCCATCCTCCGCCATTCAGTCAGAACCGAAGAAGCTCTTTGGATGAGAAGTGAAATGTCTTCAAGGAAAACCAAGAAAGTCCAGTTGCCTTTTGAAAAAAAGCACCTTTGGGATTGATTTCTGATCTGAAGAAGCAAATATCAGCCCAATTTTACATTTAAACTAAGCCTCTTGCCCAGGACTTCAATTGGTGCCAGGTTAAAACTGGGTTTAGTCTAATGCTTCCTAATCTGGACATATACAACACATATACAGCACACAAAGAGCATTTGTAATGACGTCCAGGCGGGTGGGCGGAGCCTCCCACCAGTGCCACTACCAGTTTGCCCAAACTGGGGTGAACCAGTAACAACCCACCACTGATCTAAACATTTTTTTAGCATGAAGATTCTTTGAGGTGGCCATTCGTTGGTTTTGCAAGTCCAATCTTATGCTTAAACAAGGTATTAGTATTACTGTGAGATATCTTTACTCAAGAATGTAAATTTGAGCAGAAGAAGCCATACTGAAGAATCATACCTTCACAACGGATTCGTACCTTCAGCTATAAGTCTGAAAACCTAAAGATGGCTTCATACTGTTGAGGGAAATAAAACTCTATGGTTGGGTTCAAGGAGTCATCAGGAGTCAAACTTTACTTTCCTTATCCTATTTTGTCAAGAAAATGTATTTGAAAGACTCCACCGATTTCATGCGTTGCAGAGAACAGAACTTAGAGTGATCTATTAACAGAGCTGAGATGCCGTTACGTAGCTAAGGAAAGCCAGGGAAGATGATTTATGGATTAGATTCCTAACTTAACCATTCTCGACCTGTCTTTTAACTAAGAACATCTCAGTCTCGCTCAAATTAATCTGCTTTTCCTCAGGCATTCTTGACAAACTCTTTTCGGTTTCAAAGGATTTCCATCCTTTGTTGTGGCCTGCCAGGGGAGCTGGCAGCAGATTCGGACAGTGAGGAGGTTGGGGAGGAACATGGGCCAGTCCTGGAATCTGGGGAAGGCTCTGATGAGGGCTCTGCATCAGAGGCAGAGAGAGGGCCAGGGCCGTCTGACAGTTGTCAGCTGCCTTCGGAGTCAGACATCAGTGAGGCAGACAAACAGCTGGAACCTGTTCCCAGTATGCGCATGCACAGAGTTGCCAGATGAAGGGAACAGCTAAAGAACAAGGGTCGACTCAGGAGTAAAGCCTCAGGTGGACGATGAATGGCCCATCCCAGAGGGAATAAAAGAGGAGTGAAAGGGGAGTGGAGTTTGCAGGAGACAATTTAGTTCACTTAATTGGTTCGTGACTCCTTGCCAAGTTTTGAAGATATCGGCCTGCCAGCTCTCCAAGCCAGATAAGGTCTGTGACTGCAAATTCTCCCTTGAAAGACTTTGCTGGGAGGTGAATGAGAGGAATTCACTGTTTGTTTAATAAAAGGTGTTTTGTCGGCACCAGGATTCTGCTTCGTCCTTTTTGGGGAACCCTTAAAGTAGAAGGTTCTCCTGCTAAGACCGAAGAAGTCTTCTTACCTTGTATACTAATTTCTCAAAATTGTGCCTAAGAGCTGCTGTTTCAAAAATGCGTTATTATTTTTTTTTCAGTGTGTTTTCCAAAAATAAAGACATTATCTATGGCCTTCCTTGTCTATGCCCAAATGGAGAAGAGCTTTCCATTTTGGCAATGGAAAATTTGTGTTCGATCTGATTTATGCGGAAAGTTTTACCATCCAGTCAAAAGTCACTGTGCAACGCCAAGAATGATCTGTTGGCAAAAGGTAACCCTAATATATATAAAATGTTGACATTCTACGTGTACATCCCAGGTGGCTTGGACAGAATGGTAGATCGCTTTGATGGCATTATTAGACTTTTAATTAAATGTTTCACCAGAGATAATATTTTCAGCCCCAGGAATAAACAAATAGCTTCAAGGACACTGATGTAAGCGTAACGTTCAAATAATGCAAAAGTTATATTTTCTGGATCGATTTATGATATGTTATCAAGTCAGTGTCAACTCTTAAGTGACCACATAGATAGATTTATTCAGGACAATTTAATCCCAGCTTGTTTCTTCAAATTTCCTATTGCCGCTATAATTGAACCCATCTATCTTGCTCTATCTGGTTGTCTTCTACATTTTTCCCATCCAGCATTATGGAGTTTAATGGATGTTAGGCCTTCACATAATCTGTCAAAATTTTGATAATTTGAGCCTGGTCATTTGTTCCTCAAGTTAGAATTGTGGGCTATTTTGCTCTAAGTCGCACGTGTTACTTTTCTTGGGGATCCATGGTATAATCAAGAGTTCTCTCCAACACCAAAGTTCAAAGCCACCGATATTCTTTCTATGCAGGTTCTTCAAAATCCATACAATAGTTTAGCTATCGAAAAAGAGCAATGTAAAACAAACACGAGCTCCAAATTCACTGGCCAAGTAGATCATTTAGTAAATTTTCAAAGCATTTTCTAAGGCAAATGCTAATGAACTCAGATTAACAGAGTTGGAAGGGACCTTCTAGGTCATCTAGTCCAACCCCCCACCCAAGCAGGAGACCTTACACCATTTCTGAAAGAGGGCAGCCCAGTCTCTTCTTGAAAGTCTCAAGTGATGAAGCTCCCACAACTTCTGAAGGCAACTTCTGTTCCATGGGTTGATTGTTCTCACTGTTAGAAAAATTCCTCCTTATTTCCAGGTTGAATCTCTCCTTGTTCAGTTTCCATCCATGATTCCTTGTCTCTGTGTCTCTGTATCTGTATCAATCTTGCCAGTTAGATTGAAACTTCATCTAAAGTCTCCATCACTTCAGAGAACTTAATTTCTAATAATAAACAGCTGCAGTGTTCGTTCAATTTATATTTGGGGGTGCCTGTATTTTTCTGGTCTTCCATACTTCATGTACAAGGGACGCAGTGGCTCAGTGCCTAGGATGCTGAGCTTGTCGATTGAAAGGTCGGCAGTTCAGCGGTTCGAATCCCTAGTGCCGCGTAACGGGGTGAGCTCCCGTGACTTGTCCCAGCTTCTGCCAACCTAGCAGTTCGAAAACAGGTAAAAAATGCAAGTAGAGAAATAGGGACCACCTTTGGTGGGAAGGGAACAGCGTTCTATGCGCCTTTGGCATTGAGTCATGCCGGCCACATGACCACGGAGACATCTCTGGACAGCGCTGGCTCTTCGGCTTTGAAACGGAGATGAGCACCGCCCCCTAGAGTCGGGAATGACTAGCACATATGTGCGAGGGGAACCTTTACCTTTTACCTTATACTTCACATAAAAGAGAGACAAAACTTTGTTTTCAAAAGTCCTTAGGATCTTCCGGTGTTCCGTCGATAACATCCAGACCAGATTGCATTCCTCCTGTGGAAATGTGGTCATTGCATTATTATATTCCTCCTCTTCCGTTGTGTTTAAACGTGGTGCTTGCGAAAGCCAGCTAAGATTCCTTGATGTTCTTTCCGCATCAGATTCTCATTAAGGAAACAGTCAGATGCTCTCAGCTTGAGATAAGCTCCCAGCCAAATGCGCCATTCGTTGCCTTCCTGGTGTGAGGAATTTAAATTCCCATAATCCCCTGTAGCATTTGAAGTCCAACCGTTCTTGCTGTGGTGTACTGAAAGCCCAATGAATCCTTCCGTATAAAAATAGCAGAATAACAGAACAACGGAATAAAAGAGTTGGAAGAGACCTTGGGAGGTCTTCTAGTCCAACCCCAAGCAGGAGACTCTAGACCAGGGGTCTCCAAACTTGGCAACTTTAAGCCATGGCGGACTTCAATTCCCAGAATTCCCCAGCCAGCTTACTATTTATCTAGCTTTGCTGGCTGGGGAATTCTGGGAGTTGAAGCCCGCCAAGGTTTAAAGCTGCCAAGGTTGGAGACCCCTGCCCAGGGGTGAAATCCAAAATTTTTCCCTGCTGGTTCTGTGGGCATGGCTTGGTGGGCATGGCAGGGGAAGGATACTGCAAAATCTCCATTCCCTCCCTTGCTGGAGGAAGGATATTGCAAAATCTCCAGCCAGAGCTGGTATTTGCCGGTTCTCTGAACTACTCAAAATTTCCGCTACCGGTTCGTGAGAACCTGTTAGAACCTGCTAGATTTCACCCCTGTCCCTGCCCTAGACCATTCTTGGTCAATCTGTTCTTAAAAACCTCCAGTGATGGAGGACTCTTACCTTCTGAAGGTGTTCCACTGATTCTTTATTCTCATTGATAGGAAACTTCTTGGTTTGTCTGTGTTCTCCGGGTCATCTGAGTAGTGCAGATGGGTGTGGAGCCTTCTTGGAACTTCTGAAAGGACTATGTTCCACAGGGAAGGGAGGGCAGAAAACATCCTGCAGAAAGCACAGCTCCACAAGCACAATCCTTTCAGCAGCATGCACACAGCTGCCAGAAGGCAAGAGCAGCTAAAGCAAAAGGGACGACTCGGGAGTAAGGCCTGGAGATGATTGGCCCCTCCCATAAGGCTTAAAAGAGGAGCAAAGGCATGTGGGCTCTCTGCAGGAAAGCAACGTTGCTAACTCTTGTTTCCAGTCGGCATCTCTTGTTTGTTTCTGAACTTCGTGGGGCTTTGCCAAGTAAGGCCTTTGGCAGGGTGTCAAAGAAGATAACCAGTTTTGTTTAATCTCCGCACAATTCCCTGAACAGCTGAAGGGATTTGCTTAACAAATCCTGGCAAAAGAAAAAAAAGGTTGTAAAATGGAGCACAATTCCCGGAACGACTGCCTCGCTTAGCAACAGAAATTCTGGGGCTCAACTGCCGTCATAAATTGAGAACTACGTGACCCAAACAATTGTGGGGGGTTTTTTCCCCCCCACAGAATTACAAATGATTTTAGCACAGCTAAAGTTAAGAATGAACATAACTAAGTTATATATTCAAATTATGACGGTCGGCTGATGTAGCAGTGCCTTTCCTTCCCTTCCTTCCCCCCCCCTCTTTTCCTTGTAAGGCCTGAATCTGTTCACATTTTCTTTCTGCAGTTTGGCTTTTATGGATCATCCTATCTGAACACTCATTATTGACACTAGCAATCAGATTTTAAGTGCAGCTAAGTACACCATCTGGCTGGCTTGTCTTGTCTCCTCCTTTGTAGGCATCTCTGTGAAAATAGAGCTAATCTAGGAGGGGTCTACAGCTCATTATGGCTGCACCCAGTTTGCATAGCAATCAGCTAAATATGCATTTCCCTCCTGAACCTTGATTTTTCAGTGTTTAACAACTTGTGAAAAATTGCATCAGATTAAAAGCTGGGAGCACACATTTCCCCTCCTCCTTTGAGGGGAAGTAGAGTCATCCATGCACAGACAGACAGACAGACAGACACACACAGAGAGAGATACACATTTTTCACTTAAGAGTTGCAGGCATTAGTAGAGTTGCTTTCGATCAGTGTGCATGTGTGTGTTTTTTTTTTTAAAAAAGAAGATAGCTTACACAATTCAGACATCACACAAGGTGATTGAGGACAATGCAAGACCCCACCCCCCGGTGTCCATTCCCCAATCCCCCAAAGCAATTTGGAAACAATTGGTGGTGGACCTCTCGCCTGCTGACCTAAAAACACGGAGAGCTAAATTCATGGCCCCACACCAAGCCCCACGGGCCCTTCAGCATTAACCTCCCCAGATCCACCTACCGCAAAGAGAAATCGGTGATCCACATTTGTGCCTCGTTTTGGACTGTATTTATTTGCTGAGGAAGGGAGGATGGGAAGGAGGGAGAGATGATGGGAGGGAGGGGGGAGGGAGGAAGGGAGGATGGGAGGGAGGGAGGGATGATGGGAGGGAGGGAGGGAGGAAGGGAGGATGGGAGGGAGGATGGGAGCGAGGGAGAGAGAGAGGGAGGATGGGAAGGAGGGAGGGATGATGGGAGCGAGGGGGGGAGGGAGGAAGGGAGGATGGGAGGGAGGGACGGAGGGAGGATGGGAGGGAGGAAGGAAGGATGGGAGCGAGGGAGAGAGAGAGGGAGGATGGGAGGGAGGGAGGATGGGAGGGAGGGAGGGAGGATGGGAGGGAGGGAGGGAGGGAGGGAGGATGGAAGCGTGAGGGAGGATGGGAAGGAGGGAGAGATGATGGGAGGGAGGGGGGAGGGAGGAAGGGAGGATGGGAGGGAGGGAGGGATGATGGGAGGGAGGGAGGGAGGAAGGGAGGATGGGAGGGAGGATGGGAGCGAGGGAGAGAGAGAGGGAGGATGGGAAGGAGGGAGGGATGATGGGAGCGAGGGGGGGAGGGAGGAAGGGAGGATGGGAGGGAGGGACGGAGGGAGGATGGGAGGGAGGAAGGAAGGATGGGAGCGAGGGAGAGAGAGAGGGAGGATGGGAGGGAGGGAGGATGGGAGGGAGGGAGGGAGGAAGGAAGGGAGGATGGGAGCAAGGGGGGATGGGAGGGAGGGAGGGAGGAAGGGAGGATGGGAGGGAGGATGGGAGCGAGGGAGAGAGAGAGGGAGGATGGGAGGGAGGGAGGATGGGAGGGAGGGGGGGAGGGAGGAAGGGAGGATGGGAGGGAGGGACGGAGGGAGGATGGGAGGGAGGAAGGAAGGATGGGAGCGAGGGAGAGAGAGAGGGAGGATGGGAGGGAGGGAGGATGGGAGGGAGGGAGGGAGGATGGGAGGGAGGGAGGGAGGGAGGGAGGATGGAAGCGTGAGGGAGGATGGGAAGGAGGGAGAGATGATGGGAGGGAGGGGGGAGGGAGGAAGGGAGGATGGGAGGGAGGGAGGGATGATGGGAGGGAGGGAGGGAGGAAGGGAGGATGGGAGGGAGGATGGGAGCGAGGGAGAGAGAGAGGGAGGATGGGAAGGAGGGAGGGATGATGGGAGCGAGGGGGGGAGGGAGGAAGGGAGGATGGGAGGGAGGGACGGAGGGAGGATGGGAGGGAGGAAGGAAGGATGGGAGCGAGGGAGAGAGAGAGGGAGGATGGGAGGGAGGGAGGATGGGAGGGAGGGAGGGAGGAAGGAAGGGAGGATGGGAGCAAGGGGGGATGGGAGGGAGGGAGGGAGGGAGGAAGGGAGGAAGGGAGGGAGGATGGAAGCAAGGATGGGAACGAGGGAGGATGGGAGGGAGGGAGGGAGGGAGGGAGGATGGGAGGGAGGGAGGGAGGGAGGAAGGGAGGGAGGATGGAAGCAAGGATGGGAACGAGGGAGGATGGGAGGGAGGGAGGGAGGGAGGGAGGATGGGAGGGAGGGAGGGAGGGAGGAAGGGAGGGAGGATGGAAGCAAGGATGGGAACGAGGGAGGATGGGAGGGAGGGAGGGAGGGAGGGAGGATGGAAGCGTGAGGGAGGATGGGATGGAGGGAGGGAGGAAATGTGAGGGAGGAAGGGAAGAAAGGGGAAGGGAAAGGAAAAGGAAAATGGGAAGGGAGGGGAGGGGAGGGAAGGGTAGTTACTAGTAGCTTGTGTTATTTTTGTATTTAAATGCAAGTTGCAGGTCATTGGGAACATTCTGGAATACATCCTTAAGCATACTTACAGGGAAAAATAATGAGATACAGATGCAGCAACATCAACAAAACAAGAATGTATTCTAGGATGTGCAAGAACAACGGCGGTAAAGAATTGGGAAAAAAGTGTCCCTAATTCTTTTGAAAAGGAGAATAAAATGAAGAGAAGCTTCTCAACCCATGTGCTCAGAGGCCAGAAGATAGCTGTGTTGTCTTCTTTTTTCAAACCTCACAAGCTTCACTTCTTCATTTGGCAGCCCTATCTTGTCTCTTCAGCCATTTTGGAATTAACCTTAATCATGAGGAGACCCTTGGCTGTAGATCTATTCTACAAGGAGACACAATTGAATGTCAGCCTTGCAGAAAATGTGGGCTCATTTAAGGCTACAAGGAGGAGATGAAGCTCATATTTCTTGTACAGGAGAAAAGAGGTGCCAGGAAATTGCCACACGGGGGAAATTGGCTGGATACTGATTAGAGGAATTCTTGGTTTCTTTTCTAGATCAGTCAATATAGATACTCAAGAATAACTGCTCAGAAAGAGTGAGTCACTTCAAACACAGCGCCCTCACTTTTAAGTGGCTTTTTTAACTCTTGAAGTACGTTTCCTAATTCTGCACAGAAGATAGAGAGTAACTTCAGCTTCTATGCTTGCTTGAAATTATTATACGCTTCCTGTAATCCCTTAATTCGGAGTAGTATTGCGGGAACTGAATGGAGCTGAGCATTTACTAGCCGGATGCCCTTCCTGACACCTATGCAGAGTTCACAGTAGTTCCCCCCCCTCCCCTACTATCTGTTCTCCAAAGAACTTGAGGGCAGGACAAGAAGTAATGGATGGAAACTTTTCAAAAAGAGAGATCCAACTAAGGAGAAATTTCCTGACAATGAGAGCAGTTAATCAGTGGAACAACTTTCCTTTGGAAGATCTGATTCTCCATCATTGGACCTTTTCAAGAGACTGGACTGCCCTTTGTCCACAATGGTATAGGGCAGGGGTATCAAACTCAAGGCCCAAAGGCCAGATCTGGCTTGTAGGGTGCTTAGATCTGGCCCGAGGGGCTGCCCTGGAAACAGTGAAGGACCTGCTCGTGGTGCCTCTGAGCTTCGGAGACCATTTTTGCTGGCAGAGCACTCAGTCCACCATAGTGTTGTGGCCCATCATCGGCCTGTGCAGCTAGTAGATGATTCCGACAGTGAGGAGGCTGGTGTGGTGCTGTGCCAGCATCCTGTGCAGCTGGCACTCGAGTCGGACAGTGAGGAGGAGCTCACTGGAGAACATCTTCTGGAGAAGATGTGGTGCCAGAGGCGGGAATTCAGCCAGGGCCTCCAGAAGCTCCCATAAGTGAAGAGGATGAAGAGGAGGAGCCTCTTCTCGATGCACGGGCGCGCAGTGCTGCCAAAAGGCAGGAGTGGCTCCTCAGGAGGAGATCTCCTTGAGAGTAAGGCTTGGGGCTAATTGGCCACTCCCTTAGCCTATTTAAGGAGGAACGCCGACTGAAGCAATTTGCAGGGAACAACTTCGTTCACTCTCCTTTGCGTCTTGATCTTAGTTCTCTGCAAATTGCTTCTGGGCTTTCTGCCAACCCTAGTAAGATTACGATGATTTATTCTTTGGATTCTTGTAGGCTGTTAAGGAAGTTAATTAACAGCCTTTGTTTGAAAAAGACTGATTTAATTTAGTAAACTAAGTTTTGTACAGACTTTGTGTGTGCTGCGTTCTTTGGGGTCCGTAGCTGGGGCAGAATACATAGGTGCCCCCAACATGAGTGATGTTGAACTGGCCACGCCCACCCCAGCCACATCCACCACGGCCCCCCTAAGGGTCAAAAACAGCCTTGATGTGGCCCTCTTTTACCCTGACATGTCAATGTCATATACAATGTCCCCAATTTTCTTCGTTCCAAAAGTTTTTTGCGTTGTTTTCTGATATGAACTTCTTGTAGACATATAATTTCTAATTTTAGCTTCTCTAGTTTATTAACTATTTTCCTTCTTTTTATTGCCGAATTCAATCCATTTATATTCAAGGATATGTCAAAGTAAAAGAGGAACAGTAGTTTATATTAAACAGACAATACAATCGAAACAAATATTTGAGGATGAGGAAGGAAGAGCATTGATGGTAGAAATTGTAATGAACTACCAAAAAATATTACTTGTGGGTATATACACTCCAGATGTGGCCCTCAATGAAATCGAGTTTGACACCCCTGGTATAGAGTCTTCTGCTCAAGCAAGGGGCTGGACTAGAGGACCTCAAAGGTCCCTTCTGACTCTTGTTATTCTGCATTCTGTAAAGGGTGTTTTGATGCAGGATAACCCCAATAGCAAGATGATGGGCTCTCCAGGGACCGCTGCATAAAATAGTGAATCATTTCTGTACCAGATTCCCCAAAATCATGTTTTCCTGCATTTGAAGGAGACCATGCTATGGGAGGATTTAGAGTTCTCAGCCGTGGAACTTAAAAACAAACCCGAAAAACTGAAAATGGCAGGCAGTTTATAAGCTCTCATTTATACCTATTTGGAGCAAAGCGAACGGACAGGTAGGTGAAGAGCAGGACTGTCATATTACGCTTCCCTCCGTTTGATGTATGAGTCTGTTTATTTGCAAACTGCCATTTTGAGTGAAAAGAGTAGCTGTTCGCCATAGAGGAAGGAGCTTTCTAATTCCTGGAAACGAAGCTTCATGATGAAACTCACAATGTTTCCGTTAAAATTAAAATAGTAAATCTCCCACAGCATGGAACTTTTGGCCGGGAAATATGAAAAATATGGAAAGCTCAGCCCCAAACAAGCAGACGGTTATTTTATTTTATTTTATTTTGTTTTGTTTTGTTTTGTTTTGTTTTATTTTATTTTATTTTATTTTATTTTATTTATTTTATTTTATTTTATTTTATTTTATTTTATTTTATTTTATTTTATTTTATCTTATCTTATCTTATCTTATCTTATCTTATCTTATCTTATCATCTTATCTTATCTTTACTTTACTTTACTTTACTTTACTTTACTTTACTTTACTTTACTTTTTATTTTACTTTTTATTTTATTTTGTTTTGTCAGAGAGGACAGAGAAAACACATCCTGTGATGTGGTGACTTGTGTTGGAGGGAGAGATCTCAAACTGTTGCAAAGATCTATTTTTCTCCCTCCCCAGTGCTACACACACACACACACACAAACACACACACTGGGCATCTTGGCTAAGCTGATTGGCAAAATCATTCCTTGCAGGGGAGGAGGGGAAATCATTATTCCATTTGCATTTTTTATGCAAAGGGGCTTAATTCTAGGACTTTTCAAAGCATTCAACAGCCCAGCCTAATTCTGGACTTTGAAAAGGACACAATACACAGAAGCCGAATACGGTAGGTGTGTAGTTGTATTAAAAGGCTCTCTGTTTCAAATGGAATCATGTGCGTCTCTGATAAAAAGTAGGCAGAGGTGATGTATTAATGAACCCAACGCATTAGCTTAAGAAAATGTGTTTACGAAAACGATGTGTGTATTGGGGGGGGAAGCATGAGAAATGTTTGTCTTCTGAGAATTTAATTCAGGATGGAGATACCAGATTTCCGTAGATGTTCAGCCACAGAACCATAAGAGGCCTATCCAAGCAGTTCCTTCTGATGTTCATAGGATTCCCACCAAGTTACCTTGACCTTAAAGTGGGGAAGTGGAGCATTGCTGACACACCGCAAAGAAGACATAACAAAGTGATGCCCCATAGTCACCCTCTGACACTGAAGATTTCAATGGATTATTGGGTTCTTCCCAGAGGTATGGAAAGAAAGAAGGGTCAAAGATGAAGGGTGAAAGGTGAAGGGTGAGGAGGAGGAGAAGGAGAAGGAGAAGGAGAAGGAGAAGGAGAAGGAGAAGGAGAAGGAGAAGGAGAAGGAGAAGAAGATGCTTCTCTGTTTCTGATGTTTAAGGAGGGACATTCTGAGCATTGCTTACAAACTTGACATTTCTTTAGAAGATCTGCAGTGGTTAGGAGGAGTTGTATGCATGGATGGATGGAAGGAGGCATGGGTAGGGAAGGAGAGAGAGAGAGAAAGAGAAAGATAGATGGATGATGTGATAGATGATAGATGATAGATAGATAGATAGATAGATAGATAGATAGATAGATAGATGAGAGAGAGAGAGAGAGAGAGACAGATAGACAAAAGACAGACAGACAGACAGATGACGGATGGATAGATAGACAGGTAGATGAGAGAGAGATGATAGAAAGATGTGAGACAGATCTTCATTTTATGCCCAGAGAGAGAGGAACAGAGAGTTACTAAATAGAACCTGGGGCTCAAAAGGTTGATCTTGGTTAATCCCAACACTGCCATCTTCTCCATTGCCTTGTCACTTTAGGTTGGAGAGAGTGAGGGAAGGAAGGAAGGAAGGAAGGAAGGAAGGAAGGAAGGAAGGAAGGAAGGAAGGAAGGAAGGAAGGAAGGAAGGAGACCCTATTAAAGAGAATAAGCCCATTTCAATGGTGTCTCTATGTTTGCTTTCCTTCCTGATGACCCATGGGCTAAAAGTAGAATTGGCTTTGTGTCTTTGGGAAGACAAGGAAGAAGAGATGAAAACTGTCTACTCAATGCCTATTTTATGGAAAGGGGGGGAGTATACACACACACACACTGTTTTATGATTTCAGAAAATGAACACCAAGGTTATAGAACCTTCCTTAGCTTTCCTTATCAACATTTTCAGCGCGCTATTCCTGAAGCCTCTTTTCATTCCATCAAATTGCCAACCAGGGCATTGTTCAAATATATGCTCTTCATAAAAAACATCATTCCAATTCCGAGAGAGGTCATAACCCTCATGTATTTCCTAGAAGACATCATTAATAAGTGGAATTAGATCTGGTTCACTTACATCATCTAAGCTTCTTTCCCATTTCACAATTATTGGAACGGTGAAGCCGAGTGGAAAATAATCATATCCCAGCAGACAATTATGGAAAGTTTTCTTAAGGATCCAAACACAATTCCTGGAACGATATTGAAAGTAGCTTAATTTTTGCTCCTATAAAAAGCAAAACTTCAGCTTGGCTAGGGTGTTTTCTTGAAATCATTGAAGGCTTCAGGAGGGTAATTCACCTTTTTCTGCACCATAAAGGGCTTTAATTTAGCCCAGGGAAAACAGAAACGAAAGAAGAATATGGCTCTGTCACAATCGGTGGCAACGCTCCCAATGAGGTGATAATGTGTTTGTCATTGGAAAATGTTTCTTGGCTCTTACGGTGGAGGAATAGGCCAAAAACTGAAGTCATTACTGACTGCCTGACGAGGATGATTGCAGCTGAGATCGTGAGGGAATCAACTTCTCGCCACACCACTTTCTGAATTAACTCATTATAAATCTAGGAATCAAGAGATTAGCACGAGGCACACCTCCTCCCCCTCTTAATTGTTGCTGGATATGTGACATGCAAACACCTGTTCTCTCCTAAAAAACTGTTAGGGTGTCCTGCGCCATCGAATTGTAAGGACCAGGTGATTGTACCGTTAAAAAATATTAGACAGCGATACATTAACGTAAAGTTCAATTATATTTTGGAAGTCTTAGCTTTTTTGAAAAGTCTGTAATGCTGGGAAATGTGCAAACAAAAACTGGAAGTTTTTAAGAAGAGATTCGAAAACCATTTGTCTGAAATAGTATAGGGTTTCCTGCCTGAGCAGGGGGTTGGACTAGAAGACCTCCAAGGTCCCTTCCAGCTGTATTCTGAATTGCATTGACTTGAACTTCCTTAATCGTAACTGTATAAAATTCAAGCTTGTGCATTTTTTTTTTAGGTCTTGGCTCCTTTAGCTGATGAGACCCTTTTGCGGGAGTACTCCAATTGTTGTGGCCTGTTGGCCGCCAACCCCTTCAGCAGCCGAATCAGATGAGGAAGAGGCGTGGAAGTTGGGGTCTGCATCAAGGCAACCTGAGAGCTCCGAGGGGGAAGAGGGAATGGAGCTGGCAGAGAGAGACAGAGAGAGAGAGAAAGAGAGAGACACACAGAGAGAGACAGAGAGACAGAGAGAGAGAAAGAGAGAGACAGAGAGAGAGAGACAGAGAGACACAGAGAGAGAGACAGAGAGAGAGAGAGAAAGAGAGAGACAGAGAGAAAGAGAGACAGAGAGAAACACACACACAGAGAGAGAGAGAGAGAGAGACAGAGACAGAGAGAGAAAGAGAGAGACAGAGAGAGACAGAGAGACACAGAGAGAGAGACAGAGAGAGAGAGAGAAAGAGAGAGACAGAGAGAAAGAGAGACAGAGAGAAACACACACAGAGAGAGAGAGACAGAGAGAGAGAGACAGAGAGAGAGAGAGAGAGAAAGAAAGAGAGAGACAGAGAGACAGAGAGACACAGAGAGAGAGAGAGAGAAAGAGAGAGACAGAGAGAAAGAGACACAGAGAGAAACACAGAGAGAGAGAAAAAAAGAGAGAGACACAGAGAGGGAGAGAGACAGAGAGAGACAGAGCCTGGCTGTCCATCAGCCCTCAGATGGAGAGTCAACAGCCCCCAGGTCTGGAGGTGGCTGATGAGGAAGAGGAGGAACAGCTGGGTCCAGTGCCTGACGTGCGGATGCACAGAAGGCAGAGGAGAGAAGAGCAGTGGAAATCTATGGGCCGGTCCTCGGGACGGAAGAGCCACCACTGCTAGTGAAGCCCCACCCTACCTCTGGGGATCAAAGGCAGGGGGTGGAGATGAATAGATGTGGCAGACAACTATTTATCTCCCTACTGGGCAAACTTCTTAGCCCGTCTTGAGAGAGAAACTTTTTGCCGGGACTGCCGGCGCTCCTAACAAAGGAATCATTGCTTCAACTACAGAGGGTTTGTCGTGTTTGGGGAGCTGGGTCAGAACACGCATAAAAGAATCTGGAAAAGTCATTCCTCACATCTGAGAACCTTTACTGACTTTGGCGCAGGCTAGTAGCCATTTTGGGTAGCACCCAGGCGAGGTCGGTCTACAAAAACACAAGGAATAATTTTGTTAGTTGTTTTTATGCTTATCATGGGACAAAGCTCCGCGACCTTCGAAATCTTGATATTGTCTTGACAGCATGTTGGCATCTGGGCTCCAGGCAGCCCCTCCACCTCAGTGAAAACACAAAAACTGGGAGGCCCACACCCTCCGGTGGGAACGTTGACCAACCGTTGAAGTGAAAGAGATGGCCCATGTTCCCTTGAAACAGGTTTTCCCCGCCATGACAGGAAAAGGGAATTTATTGCAATTCAAAAAGCCCAGATTGTGTCATTTGATTAGTTGGGAGCCAGAAACGAAATGGCCTCTTTGTCTGAAGGACCATTTTATTATTTAAAAACCGTAACTGATGTTAATCAATTGAAGTCGGCCCTTCTTTTAGGAGTGTGGCTTTTCTGGAGCAAGGGTGGCGACCTCCCTCTTGAAGTGTTCCTCGTGGTCAAAATGATCCCAGATTTGAGACTTTTACCTCTTCTAGCTAACCTTGGGGGGGGAGGTGTCTCCCACTTAATAAAGATTTGTCATGGCTAAATCCCATCCCTTTTCCAGGTGTTCAGCATTTGTGATCCTCTGAATCTTGCATTGGCATCCTTCAGTCTCAAGAGTATCGTGCTCTGGAAAGAGGTCCTAAAACAGCATCTGGTGTGACTAAAAAGGCCGATTCGAGAGTGGCCATCCCTTCCACACTGAGGACAGATATATTCTGTCCCCTGCCCAGCTCCCAAATTTCGCTGGTTCCGGGACTCCCTCTTTGCCTCGGCCTGCCGAACAAGTGTCCCTTTGATTTGGAGAAGGCCATGCTGCGTCTTTAGCCTCCAAGCTGAACGATCGGAGGTCAAGGTTTCCCAGTCGTTAATGTCCATTCCCAGGGCCTTTAGGTCCCTCTTGCAGATATCCTTATATCGCAGCTGTGGTCTCCCTCTGAGGCGCTTTCCCTGCACTAATTCTCCATCCAGGAGATCTTTCGGAATCCGACCATCAGCCATTCTCACGACACGCCCCAGCCAGCGTTGACGTCGCTGTTTCAATGGTGTACACATGCTAGAAATTCCAGCACGTTCCAAGACTGCGCTATTTGGGACTTTGTCCTGCCAGGTGATGCCAAGAATTCGTCGGAGACAGCGCATACGAAAGGTGTTCAACTTTCTCTCCTGCCGTGCGTAGAGGGTCCCTGCGGTACAAGAGTGTCCTCAGGAGACACACAGGCTCTGTAGACCTCGATCTTTGTATGTTCCGCCAGCTTCTTATTAAGCCATACTCTCTTTGTAAATCTGGAGAATGTGGTGGCCACTTTACCAATATGTCTATTGAGCTCAGTATCATATCCTCTGAATCATATTGCAAAAATAAAGAGCAGATCTCTCTTTTGCTTCTTCTCCTGACAGCTTCCATTTTTTATTTTCTCTTTGCATTTCGATACAACAATAACAACACGCAGTGTCCAGCCATTTGCCATTTGGACACTTCTCATTAGCCGTGACTCTGTACAATACACTTATCTTAGTCAAGGGGGACAAAGACAAAATCCTAGAACGGCCCCATGGAAAGGAGCTCCATTTCTCTCCCTCCTTCCCTCTCTCTTTGTATATATGTCTTTCTGTGTTTTACTCTCTAGCTGTGAAGAAGTGGTTGAGGGGTGGGGAAGGGAGAAGAGAGCATCACGGTACAAATTCCAAGATAAAGTCTTCCTCGGACCTAAGCTACATTGATGTTTTATGTCCTGATGTGGGCAGCAGACGGTTTACTGCAAAGCAGAGGACGTCGTAATCAATGTGACTTATGCTGCTGAAGGAAGAAATAGCATGGCAGACATATTGACGTGGACAGAGAGAGGCTTTTTGTTTTCTGCAAACGCCAAGATCTTTGGTACACGTTCCCACACTAAAGGCTGTGGTTTGTGCTGCGTTTAGCCCAGGATTGCCTCTTGCCACGGAGTTCTAGTTTGGTTTGACTGCTAGCATATTTTTCAGTGGAAAAATTCACATTCATGTCATCCCTTCTTATTATTGATATGAAAAGCCTGAAGGTATCTCTTGCCTTTCTCTTTGGTTATACAATTTGAGTTTGGCTCCCCATTCTCCCCCACCTCTCTTTCTCTTCCTCTCTCTCTCTTTCTTTCTCCCTTTCTCTCCCCCTCTCTTACTCTTGCTCTCTCTCCCTCTCTCTCTCTTTTCCTTTCTTTCTCTCCCTCCATCTCCCTCTCTTTCTCTCTTTCTCTCTCTCTCCCCCTTCCTCTCTCTTTCTCTCACTTTCTCTCCCTCTTCCTCTCTCTCTCTCTCTCTCACTCTCTCTCCCTCTTCCTCTCTCTCTCTCCCTCTCTCTCCCTCTTCCTCTCTCTCTCCTTCACTTCCTCTCTCCCTTCCTCTCTCTTCCTCTCTTTCTCTTGCTCTCTCTCTTCCTCTCTCCCTCTCTCCCCCTCTCTTTTTCCCTCTCTCCCTCTCTCTCCCCCTCTCTTCCTCTTGCTCTCTCTTCCCCTCACTCTTTCTCTCTCTCCCTCTTTCTCTCCCTCTCCCTCTCTCTCCCCACTCCCTTCCTTCCTTTCTTTCTCTCCCTCCCTCTCCCTCCTTCCCTCAAATCAACTCTTTTTCTTGAGCAGGATTTACTTGTTAGGTCTTAATGCCTCCCAGGCTTTGATAGATCCTAATTATTCTGTCCAGAATAAGACATGGAGCAAGATCCTGCCACGGGCCCCGTGCCTAGCATTGGCTGGAACTCTCCCCGTGTCCATTTTGCTTTTGGTTGGAGAACAGTGAACTGTTTTATGATTTTCTACTCTAAGCATGAAAGTAGGAATATGGCTTCCAGCAAACTGTTCCCCCTCAGCCTCAGCCTGCTGCCACTTCCCCTATGCAATACGGAGATAATAATATTGTTCAAATTGCTGAGACCGTATGGAAGAAGTGGCTTGAATGCTCATTACTGTTTCTAAAGACATTGTAAATCCCAAATGCTGTTTAAATCACTGCATATTATCAGGATTTGGCTGTTCAATATGCTTCAGCACACAGCACACAGTATAAAGACCGAATGCGCGGGGGTCCTGGCAGCTCTCGGAGATTTTCTTGCAGGCATTTCATGACCCAAACTAGGTAACATCATGAGGGTTAGCAAGGAGTGGGGTTACTTAAACAGAATCTCACTCGTTACTACCTAATTAATGTTACCTAGTTGGGTAATAAATGTCTGCAGGAAAACAAGTAAACTCACAGAGAACCAAGCATCCCACAGTCTTTTTCCTTCTTCTTCTCCTCCTCCTCCTCCTCCTCTCTACCAACCCCTCCTTTCTGCAAATCCCACCTCCTTCTAGAACTGATGATGTGACCTAGTTGGGTCATGAAACATCTGCAAGAAAATCAGCAAGCTCGGAGAGCACCAAGCACCTCTCACGTCAACCCTGAGCTACAGATATCTTCCTTTACTAAAGACCGAATGTTTTAGCATCATCGGGAAACATCCCGAGAGCAAAAAGGCAGAGAAAGGATTCAAAACATTGGAACAGAAAAGAGCTTATTGGTTAAGGTATCATCACCAACCGTGTCATATTTATTTATTTATTTTTATTTTTCAGATTTCTATACCGCCCTTCTCCTTTCGGACTCAGGGCGGTGAACAGCCAAAGTAAAACATTTGTACGCAAAAGTTAAAATAGATTTAAAATAATTAAATAAAGTTTGGCCCATAATTTAAAACATTTCAATTCAAAACCAGTTTCAAATTTTAAAAACCCACCATAAAATCAGGACAGCCCGGCTAACTGAAAAAAATAGGTTTTAAGGGCCCGACGAAAAGTCCGGAGGTCTGGGATCACTCGTATATAAACCCTGAATGATGGTTTGTTGTTGTTCTTGATCTTGTTTTGGAAGGCTAAGAGATCCAGCAGACCAGAGATTCTGCAATAAAACTGGGATTAAAGAGGCCTTCCTATTTCAGAAGTGGGGCGACGATTTTTCAGAACCGAGCTACCAGAATCCAGAATACTTTTGTGAGTTTTGTGGCAGCCATTTTAGATTTCTCGGAGTGTCCCATTCGGAGTGGCTGTGCACCGTTGTGTCCTTATCCTTGTCATTAACATCGCCTATTAAAGTTGACACCGAGATTCCTGCCAACCGTAGAATAATAATTGCAGTTTT
>NC_142070.1:82067500-82205000 GCF_059756535.1 Pantherophis guttatus | reverse complement strand
ACAACCCACGAAATTGTTCCATTGGCGAATGTGACTGATGACATAGCCTGGGGGGAGGGGGGGAAACAGGGTCATGCCTGGATCGTAAATTACATGGGGTCAGAGTTGGCTTCACTTGGAACAGGCAATGAATAACTGGATTTCTTTTGAAGCTTGGCTCAAGGTTCATGATTTAATTAGGGCATCAGCTGGAAATCCTGACATTTCTTCAGCTCTTTGTTTTTTCCTTGAAGACCTTTTGCTCCTCATCCAAGAAGCTTCTTCGGCTCTGACTGGACTTTCTTTGTTTTTTCCTTGAAGACTTTTCACTCCTCATCCAAGAAGCTTCCTTCAGCTGAGGAAGCTTCTTGGACTTTAGCTGAGAAGTTTGGACGTAAAAGAAGATACAATAATTCCCAAAAAGAAGCCACAAATTCCTTTACAGAGAGAAGCGGAAAAGCACCCGGAAACTTTTCAGGATTAGAAAAATGGAGTTCTTTTGCCCACATGACATTGCTGGAAGAGACGGAGAAGACAAATCTATTTCTAGAAACGATCCTGCCATTGCATGTGAAATTGGAGAAGCAAATGTGTCTTAGGTTTTTATTTGTTTGTTTTAATTATGCATGCTTCGGCTCATACATACGGGATGCTGCTAGACATTTTGTAACTCTGCCCTTCTGCCCTTCACACTTACAACCAGGTTTACTTATCACAAGTGCAGCTTACATTATTATCACAAGAGATAAAATGTCTCCAACGAAAACAGGATTAGGGACAAGGGTGATTAGATTTTAAATTACCAGGGTAAATAGCCAACTTCCTGAGCAGCCCTGCAGAATATTTGACTTTTCTTGAAATCAGGGTTCACGCAGGAACATTGATCAAGAGTTAGGAATGAATTGTTCCAGCGTGACGATATTGAATATGCCCTTGATACGTTTTGTGGGTTGTTCGGAAATATGAGGCAGCCATTTAACCAGATGGTATTACAATGTGGTGGGCATTACACACACACACACACACACACACACACACTGCAATTAGGGGTTTGAACCTTTTTGCACTTTTGACTTTTTCAAGTGGCAGGACGTTCCAAAGACCACTCGCCTTATTTTCTGTCGTTAGAATTGAAAACAATTTAACAATTAACAAGGAAAGGGTGAATGAGCAACTAAATTCCAGTGGAGCTGCTGAAGGGCCCAAACTAGGCCAAAAAAAAAAAAAATGTTTGCCTTGAATTTAATTATTTTATGACTCTTAAATATAGTTACCTATTTTTTTCTTTGCCTCCATTTTTGGTACTGCTTCCTGTTATGCCACATGTAGATTTGTTGTCCTTCTCTTCTCTTCTCTTCTCTTCTTCTTCCTTTCTCTTCCTTTCTCTTCCCTTCCCTTCCTTCCCTTCTCTTCCTTTCCCTTCCTTTCCCTTCCCTTCCTTCCCTTCTTTTCCTTTCCCTTCCTTTCCCTTCTGTACCTTCCTTTTCCTTCCTTTCTCTTCCCTTCCCTCTTCCTTCCCTTCTCTTCCTTTCCCTTCCTTTCCCTTACTGTCCCTCTTCCCTTCCCTTCCCTCTTCCCTTCCTTCCCCTTCCCTTCCCTTCCTTTCTCTTCCGTTCCCTTCTCTACCTTTCTCTTCCTTTTTCTTCCTTTCCTTTCCCTTCCCTTTTTTCCTTTCTCCGTCATGTTATTTATTGTCTTTTAGGATAATTCTACTGGAAGGAGGGAGGATAATATATTCCTGTGTTTCTCTGTGTATGTGGAGTTTGCGAGGGAGAATTTGTATATGCAAATGGAGAACCATTAATTTTAAAAGCTAGGTCTTGTTTTAGAGGCAATTAATTCTAATAAATATTGTTATTAATTGATTTATTTTCTTCTGGTCCTATCATTTTTTATAGTGTAATTTCTGGCCAATACACTGCATGCGTGCAAATACACAGAGACACAAACACACTGCCTAACCACAAACACACTTAAGCAGGAGGGGAATTTTTCAGGTTTGCTAATAGCTGAAGTGCACAATCTTAAACTGGCATATCAGGAAGGTTTTTTTTTTTTATCTGTGTTTATAGGTATTTTTCATTTAGCTCTTACTTTGTGTTACAGTGTGAACAATCTTAAATTCAGAGTGACCCTGCTTTGGGGTAAATGCAGTATTTATCCTTGAGTGAGACTTAAGATAAAAGAATTTTAATGGAAGGTTGTAGGTTTCCAATTGCTTTTTTTTAATGAGAGACCCAATGGTTGAATATGTCAAGTTTCTGAAAGATGCCCTAATTAATTCATGAGCCATGATCCAAACTTCAAAGGAAATACAGTCATTTATTAGGAGCAACATTCTGGCAATACTGGGATGCAGTTAGGACTGATCCTACGTAGATTTACGTTCCCCTATGACCCTGTCTCTCCCCTCCTCTCTGGCCATGTCATAAATCACATTCTCCAATTAACCACTTTGGCTGGCTGTGAAACCTAACACCCTCCTTCTGATTGCGGTCAGGAAGAATGTATGGAATTCACTTCAGTTCTCCCTCCCTCCTGCTCAGGGCAACTTGAAAGCTTTGCAAGTTGACAGAATAAATGTGTGAAGTAAATAAATGAAATTCAAATTAAATTAAAACAAACTTTGATATTCTTTCTCCAACAACCAAGCACATTTTCTGACACCAACACACATACAAAAAAAATATCTAATTTCCAATGGCATTTATAGAATTTTTGGAACTTGGGAAAATCTACTAATTCAGAATGGTTTTCCCCAACGTGATCGTCCCGTGTGCGTGGCCTTTAATCCTACAACTTTCAGCAACAGCTGCTGGAAGGACAGAAAGAAAAACAGAGGGAGAATAAATATTTCCTAATGTTTAATGAGAAAGGAAAGGTAGTTCTTTTCACCTTATCTTTGCAACTTTAAAAACACAGCAGCAAACTTAATAGTGTTAACATTCCAACTGGTTTCTTGTATTAAAATAAAAGAGAAAAAGAACATGAAGCATCATAAATTATGGTCACTAAAGTAAAGAATTTTTTTCTCTATTTATCGCCTAGAATTCAAAAGTAGGAGATGCTCTTCAAAGTGTTGTTGATGCTGAATCACTGGCTAACCATCCACTCTAAGACAAAGTTCGGTGCAATCCTTTTATTTCAGAACGTGGGAGAACTCTTCTGGAACTCAATTTAATTCTGACATCCTATTCATCTTCCTGCTTATTTCCCATCGCTGACCCTGAGCTTATTAAAAAAAAACACACACACACACTTCAAGGAATGCCAGCAACTGCAAGATATCTATCTCTCCCTTCCTCCCTCTCTCTCTCTCTCTCTCTCCCCCTCTCTCTCTATTTTGGACAAGTAGCTCTGAAATATATTTAATGTTTGAAAATAGTCATTAACTGAAACTAGCAATTATAAATGAGAAATGTAAGTCTAATTCACCCTTTTTTATTTCTGGGCAAAGGAAGGAAGGAAGGAAAGAAGGGAGGGAGGGAGGGAGGAAGGAAGGGGGGAGGGAGGGACGGAGGAAGGAAGGAAGGAGTAGATAGGAGAAAGGGAGGGAGGGAGGGAAAGAAGGAAGAGGAAGGAAGGAAAGAAGGAAGAGGAAGGGAGGGAGGAGATGGGACAAAGGAAGGGAGGGAGGGAAAGAAGAAAGAGGAAGGGAGGGAGGAAGATAGGAAGGAAGGAAGGAAGAAAAGAAGAAAAGAAGGAAGGAAGGCAAGAAGAAAAAGGAAAGAAGAAAGAGGAAGGGAGGGAGGGAAAGAAGAAAGAAGAAAGAGGAAGGAAGGAAGAAAAGAAGGAAAGAAGGAAAAGGAAAGAAGGAAGAGGAAGGGAGGGAGGGAGAGTAGTATTGTGATCATAAGTTGAAGGAACACTCTAGAAATGTGGAGCTTTGCATTCAAAGGCCACCATATCGGCCTCCACCAAACTGAGGCTGCCCCGTATCCAACAATGAACTTTAACAAAGCCATTCTTTACAACGAACGAAATAATTACACCAATTTCCATTTTTGGCACCAGCGAAAGCGACGAGATTTGCCACTAATCTCTGCGATGATCAGATCCTTGCTTTTTTTGATGAGTAAATTCTGCTTGCTCAAGATACTTTCAAATTGGCCATTACCTTCCGGAGTTGGTTAGCAAGAATCTGATATCATCTTCAGATACTCCCCTTATCACTACGTGGGTCTGTAATTAGCAGCCGCGTGTGATCTTTATATGGATTCGACATTACAGTGATACAAGCTTTGTTAAGGGAAGATAGCAAGAGACATGGTGATAAAAGTTTCAAAAGTTAAGACTCAGCCCGGGAAGATGGGCTGTTTAATAGCAAAAGGCTTTTAGGTATTGCATTCCTTCTGCCCAAAGGGCCTTGTTTTAATAACTATCCTGGTGTGTGTATTTTAAAAAGGAGGAAGAATCATTTCCATTAAAATCTTCCTTTTTGTATAGCTTTTAAAATGCTTGAAAACTTGAAAAAAGACAGGTTGGGGTAGGTTAAGATGCTGGCCGAAGAGACTGTGAGTTCTAGTCCTGCCTTAGGCTAGAAAGCAGACTGGGTGACTTTGGGCGAATCACCAGGCGCCTGTGAGTTCTAGTCCTGCCTTAGGCCAGAGAGCAGGCTGAGTGACTTTGGGCCAACCACCAGGCGCCTGTGAATTCTAGTCCTGCCTTAGGCCTGAAAGCTGGCTGGGTGACTTTGGGCCAATCACCAGGCTCCTGTGAGTTCTAGTCCTGCCTTAGGCCAGAAAGCAGGCTGGGTGACTTTGGGCCAATCACCAGGCTCCTGTGAATTCTAGTCCTGCCTTAGGCCTGAAAGCTGGCTGGGTGACTTTGGGCCAATCACCAGGCTCCTGTGAATTCTAGTCCTGCCTTAGGCCTGAAAGCTGGCTGGGTGACTTTGGGCCAATCACCAGGCTCCTGTGAGTTCTAGTCCTGCCTTAGGCCAGAAAGCAGGCTGGGTGACTTTGGGCCAATCACCAGGCTCCTGTGAATTCTAGTCCTGCCTTAGGCCTGAAAGCTGGCTGGGTGACTTTGGGCCAATCACCAGGCTCCTGTGAATTCTAGTCCTGCCTTAGGCCGGAAAGCAGGCTGGGTGACTTTGGGCCAATCACCAGGCACCTGTGAGTTCTAGTCCTGCCTTAGGCCAGAAAGCAGACTGGGTGACTTTGGGCCAATCACTAGGCGCCTGTGAATTCTAGTCCTGCCTTAGGCCTGAAAGCGGACTGGGTGACTTTGGGCCAATCACCAGGCACCTGTGAGTTCTAGTCCTGCCTTAGGCCTGAAAGCAGACTGGGTGACTTTGGACAGCTTCCCTCTCTCACCCAACCTACTCACAAGATTGTTCCTGTGGGGAAAATAGGAGAAGGAAGCAGTGTTGGTATGTTTGCTGCCTTGAGTTACTTATAAGCAATAAGGGCAGGATAAAAATCTAATAAATAAATAAATGCATGTCTTCAGATGTTTTCAGAGTCATTTGCATTGGAGGGGGTCAAAAACAGAAATCGAGAGGGGATTTTTAGTGTGCAAAAATCATCTGGATTTGTTTGGTCTTCGCCCCCATGCTGGGCCTTGCCTACCTAATATAATTATTCTAATTTGCTAGAATAAAACTCCTAGCTTGCTGCTGTTTTAATCATGATTCCTAAACAGGACCGTCTTGGTTGGAAACACGCAGGCGAGGCCTTCATCCTGCAGTGGGGTAGACAATGCCTAAAACGACGATGCGAACCCAAAATTTTACGCCTGTGTTCTCTTGATTCTCAATCCGTTTTCCATAATAATTCCTCGTGTGAAGTCTGCTTGGGTGGGAAGTAATTTATTCAAGTCATATTTAGCACTTTTTAAACAATTTGTTGTGAGGATTAGGAGCGGGGGAAATGCATAACAAGCCCGGACAATGTGCTTTATCTTCTTTTTTAATTTCTTGTGGTTGCCCTTTCCTTTCCCTCCCATGTAGCCTAAGAAACAGCCCCATCCTCTCATTCGTGCGATATGCATCTCATCAATAACACAAGAAGATGCTGAACCATGAACTCCAGTTAGATTAAAATTTATTTTTGAAGCTCAACACCTATTTGCTTTTTAAAATTGCTTATCATTTCGCCGGGAAGTTTCCAGCATCTGTCACGACCGGCGAGACAAAACAGCTTTATGCATTGATACGTCTTGTTTTGGGGGGTGGTCTCTAAATTTCAGCCGCTTAGTGTCATTCTGGGAGTTGGGTGGCCATACAGGTTGAATAAATGAGGAGCCATGGGCATCCAGCATCAGAGCAAATGATGCATCCTATATCACAATATGTTCAATTGTGCAAAGGGGAAATGAGGCAGGCAACACATCATTGGGGCAGGGTTGAAATCCAGCAGGTTCTGACAGGTTCTGGAGAACCGGTAGCGGAAATTTTGAGTAGTTCGGAGAACCAACAAATACCGCCTCTGGCTGGCCCCAGAGTGGGGTGGGAATGGAGATTTTGCAGTATCCTTCCCCTGCCACGCCCACAAAGCCACGCCCACAAAGCCACACCCACAGGACCAGTAATAAGAACATTTGGATTTCACCACTGCATTGGGGTTTATACTGGACACTAGGTACAAACATAAATATTCTCTTTTTCTTTTATTCAAGTTATTAGTAAATATTCCAAAGCTGCTTTTTTCGAGAGGCAACTGGATTTTCTTGTTTTTCTTTAAAGACGTTTCGCTTCTCATCTGAGAAGCTTCTTCAGCTCTGACTGGATGGTGGGAAATGGAAGGATTGATACTCCTTGCAGACAGCTGGTCACTTGCATCCTTTTGAGAGAGTCGTTGAGGCCACTTGGAGGTTTGTCTGTGTCCTCTGGGGTCCAAGTGGCCCCAATGACTCTCTAAAAAGGATGCAAATGACGTTCTATATTCTAATCCCAGACCCTCAAAAGTCTTAAGGATCAGTCAATTAATTCCCTTTGTGTAAGGGAACAAGTTCACCAGCCTCTGATTTTCTTTCTCCTAGGGACTTGCTGAAAGCAAAGTTTATTATTCATCCCCTGGTCATAGAAATGTTGGCTGTTCAGTTTAGTTAGACTTAGTTAGACTTGGCCAAAATAATCTAAATTCCCAATTCATCTAAAATCCCAAAGAACGAACCTCTGCATAAATCAGAGCCACTCCTTCTTTCCAAAAACAGTCTTCTTCGATTCCCTGTGAAACACTCTGAAGAGATTTGGAGACAAAGCATTCTATCATTTAAAGGAGTTTGACCCCCTTACCATAAATGCCTATTAATTTATAGTCCAGCACAATCTTTTTTTTTAAAAAAAAAGGCATTTTTTTTTCACCTCGCACAAAAGCAATCAGATTCCACATGTACAGTAAATGTTACTTTTGCATGACTGATAGGTCCATTTCCAATACCTCTTGGCAAACCTTTCTTTAAAAAAATAAATTAAAAAATCTGCATACATTTGGTGACTTGGAATACTGAAGCAATTACAAAATCATATTTGGTTTGTAACACTTCAATTAACTTAAGTGCTGAAATCATGCTTCTTTCAGAGAGCCTCGCTTAGTCTGTCATCCTTACAAAGATAGGTACCAAGCAAATATTTTTGGCTTCATGAGAAATTCCAGTACTGTAGCTAACAAGGGCTCATTCCAGGGTTGTCTTTGCATTCACAAATGCAATCCTAGGCTGCATCAACGGAGGGATAGAATCAAGATCACGTGAAGCATTTGGCAACTTGAAAGCTTTGCATGAAGCTACGTTCCACAGATGCTTTCTTACCGCAATCAGTCGGAGGGTGTTGGGTTTCACAGCCAGCCAAAGTGGTTAATTGGAGAATGTGATTTATGTCATGGCCAGGGAGGAGGGGAGAGACAGGGTCATAGGAATCTACATGGAATTAGTTCTAACTGCATCTGAATATTGCTGAAATGGTGCTCCGAATAAATGACTGTATTTTTTCTTTTATTATTATTATTTGATTTATATGCCGCCCTTCTCCGGAGACTCAGGGCGGCTTACAATGCGTTAAGCAATAGCCTTCATCCTTTTGTATATTTATACAAAGTCAGCTTATTGCCCCCACAAACTCGGTCCTCAATTTACCCACTTTAGAAAGGATGGAAGGCTGAGTCAACCTTGAGCCTGGCGAAATTCGAACTTACTAATTGCAGACAGCTGGATGTTAAATGCTGCCTTAGGAGGCATTAGCCTCCTACGCCACTCAGGCTCCTCATTGCACATTTCATGAGGTGTATTTCATGAGTTTCATGAGGTGTATTTCTTTTGAAGTTTGGCTCGTGGCTCATGAATTAATTAGGGCATCTTTCGGAAACTTCACAGCATTAGTACTGCTTTATGACGCTTTGGTAAGGCCACGGCATCCAGTTTTGGCCACCATGATTCAAAAAATATGTTGAGACTCTAAAAAGGATGCAGAGAAAAGCAACAGAGATGATTAGGGGACCGGAGGCTAAAACATATGATGAATGGTTGCAGGAATTGGATATGTCTAGTCTCATGAAGAGAAGGACTACGGGTGATGTGATAATAGTCCCAATATTTGAGGGCTATCATAGAGAAGGGGGGGTGGTCATCTTATTTGCCAAGGTACCCAGAGGCAGGACAAGAAATAACATATGAAGGAGAGAAGCAACCTAGAACTAAGGAGAAATTTCCCATCAGTGAGAACAATCAATTAGTTGCTTCCAGAAGTTGCGAGTGCTTTTAAGAGGTCTTTAAGAAGAGATTGGACAGCCATTTGTCCAGAATGATATTGGTTCTCCAGCTTGAGCAGGCGGTTAGACTAGAAGACCTTCAAAGTCCCTTCCAACTCTGTTATTCTGTTGTTATTCTTCCTCAAGTTGAATTTGATTCCCAGTTATACAGTTTTCTTGGCCATCAAAAATTGGAAATGGTCTGCCGTGGGCTTTTTTCAATATTCTGAGCTCCCACTCTATCCTATGATTCAGCTATTCCCAAGAGTCTTCTATTTACTAACCGGGATTGATCCTAGTTAGTTTCTAACTGAGACTGGACAAATTGCAGAGCCCAAGTCATGAGTTTATGCAAAAGAATAATCATCATCAACCAACACCACCTCCGTTTTGTCACGTGTCCCCATCCTCAAAGCGAATGTGCCTTCATGATCAAAACTGTCTACCCTCATTAGCAGAAGCTACAGAAAATTATGAAATGTGACAGGACAATAAACAGCATTCAGGAGACTTTTTAAAAAGAATGTTGCATTTGGAGTCTTTTTGCATCATTTCTTCAGCCAATGGACAGGATTTTTCCTTCTAATAATTGGGGGTGGGGGGTGGGCGGGTGACTTCTGTCCGTTGCTAGTTATACATTTTGCCTACCGTTTAAAGGACACATGCCTGGGCTTAATGATGAGTGAAGAGAAATGTCCTAGATAAATAAATCCATCGATAGACTGGAATAAATCCTGGGCCTGTCAACAGAGTGAAGGAAATGAACAGAAAGAGCCAACGTGTCTGTTTTATGACGGGGGATTGAAAATGACATCTGCAGGACTGGAGCCAAAGGCTTCCATTGGACAATCCTTACAGCGGTGGGGGAAAAAAATAAATAAAATAAGACAAGTTGGGGAAATTGTCCTGTTTATTTTTGTCCATGCCAATGAATTTAATCCCTTGCTCCGGTTACACATCCTCTAAGAGATATTTTAGATGGCTCTTGTTTTTATTGCTGCTATTGTTGTTATTGCTAATTAGACCTCTAGTCTGACGGATCACCAGAGTTCTGAATTAAAAAGTTAATAACAGGAGGGGTGGAGGAGATAAGATCACTTCCAGGAAGAAATGGTGAACTGAAGATGACGTCATTGAGAGCAGAGGGAGAACAAGGAGTTGGCATCGGAGGTCGAACTGGTAGCGGCGACTGCAGGTGGGGCTGCCTGCCCCAGCATAATGCCGTCCTATTGAGCCATGTTTTTGAGGCCAGGCACATGCGTGGAAGCGAGTGCACGCAGGGCGAACTGGTGTGTTGTGACTCCGGCTCCCGAGTCTGTCCTCACGGAGGAAGATGACTCTGAAAGTGATGGGGAGGAACTGACGAGGCCTCCCTCTCCAGGACCCTCCTCTCTGGCAACGCCTCAGGTTCCAGCTGAAGGCCAGGAGGAAGACATGTCGGAGCACCCACTAATAGGGAGTGATGAAGATCAATCTTGGATTGATCCCAGGCAGCGTCAGAGGGAGAGGCGTGCGCAGCAAAGGAAGTAGAAGGGCCAGAGATTGCTGAGTCACTGAGCCATGCCCCACAGGGGATAAAAGTGGGTGGGGTTGCTCTGCAGGCTGTGTGATGGACAAAAACTGCATATTGTGAGCTTCGGATGGGATATCTTTCGGAATTAAGGCTTGGACTTTGTGAATGACTTCTGACTACTCTTGGTTGCCCCAGCAACGGACTACAGATACGCTGACTCCTGTTTCTAGAGGTGATAAGAAACTTGGCAGGCATTCGGAAAGTAGCTGCCAGAACTTGTATCTGCCAAAGGGATTCAGGTCGGCTTGTAAAAATAAATTACTGGTAGACGTCTTTTGCTCGTGTGTCTGCCTATGTGAGGTGGGGGGACAGAACATGGTGGTAAGAATATATGAAACCCACCACTGGTTGACATATGTCCCAAAGGTATATTTTTCAAGAGGCAACTGGACTTTCCGGTTTTTCTCTGAAGACGTTTTGCTTCTTATCCCAGAAGCTTCTTCAGCTCTGATTGGATGGTGGGGAACGGAAGGATTTATACTCCTTGCAGACAGCTGGTCATTTGCATCCTTTTTTAGAGAGTCATTGAGGCCACTTGGAGGTTTGTCTGTGCCCTCAGGATCACCTGAGTGGTGCAAAGGGGTGTGGATCCTTTTTGGAACTGCTGAAAGAACATCCATTTGCACCACTCAGGTGACTCCGAGGACACAGACAGACCTCCAAGTGGCCTCACCGACTCTCTAAAATGACGCAAATGACCAACTATCTGCAAGGAATATAAATCCTTCCGTTCCCCACCATCCAGTCAGAGCTGAGGAAGCTTCTCGGATGAGAAGCGAAACGTCTTCAAGGTTTTAAAAAAGGAAGAAGAGGCATTTGTGCCATCTTTGTGTGCTACGAGATGCATTTGGATCTGTGATCATCTCGGAATACGTCCCTTGTATTCTTTCTTTTCTTCTTTCTTCTGTTCATTCTTTTGTGAATGGCAGCTGAAGTGGTTCTTACCTGTCATTTCATCATTGTCCCAACTCAGCCCAGAGCTAAAAGCAGATGGAAATATTGCCCATTTACAACGAACAGAAAAGGAATCCATCAGAAGATAGAAATTAGCTATTTAAGCGAAAACCAGAATTCCTTTTCAAGTTTCCTGCGTTCTTTGAAATTTTTTCCCCATTATGTTTTCTCCTTCAGTGAGCTGCAAGCAGATGACTTATGCAGGAAAAAAAATCCCAATTTTGCTTTTCTGTTCATACATATGAAAGAATCTGATTATTATTGTGGTTCAAGAACGATATTTGTTGCTGTTAGAGTTGATTTGGGAAGTCTTGATCTGCATTTGTTTGTGGCCTTGGTGAATGAGAAAGCATCTCACATAAGATATGCAACAGCTTGTCTTCCCAGGTAATCCTTCAGAGCAAATAGCTTTTGCTAAAATCATTCACCGTTAATTAGGTTTTCCTGCATTAACTAGCATTTTGAAAATCAGTTCTATCCTTCCTCAAACAGATTATTTCCAACGAGTTCTATAAACAGTGATTACACCTTATGCCAAGAATAAATAACACAGCCAAAGAAATAATAAACTGCCTGAAATAGAAAGAAAATTATTTTTGTACTTGTTGAAATTGTTTACTATTGTGCCTCTAATATTTCCTTTTTCAGAATTTCTTAGCCGTCATAACTTTCCCTTTGCATTACCGTATTTTTCGGAGTATAAGAGGCACCTACCTTTTTTGGTGAGGAAAAGAAGAAAAAGAAATCTCCCTCTGCCTCTGTCTCTGAGCAATTTTGCCTCCTTGCAGCAAACAGCAAACAGCCTGCTTTACTTTCATTTTCGTTTTCAGCATAGCTTGATTAGCACAGGGAAAAAAAAATCTGCTCCAGCAATTTACCTCTTTGCAGCAAGCAGCAGAGCCCTGCGCAAAACAGCTGAGAGCAAAACAGCTGAGAGTCAGGAGGCCGATCCAATCAACTGGTGCTAATTAGCCTGTGCTGAAGCTGAAAGGAGCTGTTTTTTCTAGCTGTTTGCTTGCAAGGAGGTAACTGCTGCGAGGCAGAGGCCAAAGGGTGGGGCCAGTGGGTGGGCGGGGCTACATTCCCCCTTTTAGGGGGGAAAAAGATGCATCTTATACTCCGAATAATAGGGTAGTTTCTTCTGCTATGGAGGCCCAGTTGTCATTGTTCTATTAAAATTTGCTTTTTTGAAGTCAGGTTAATCAATTCCACTTTTTCTTAAGATCAAGAACTCCAGGATTACATCATGAATTTCTCCCTATTGATTGATCTTCCCTATTGATGTCTCTCTAGTTAAAGACAATCCATTCTCTTGCATGTTCTTCCATCTCCCACAAAGAGGAAGGGGATCAACTTATTTTCCAAAGCGCCTGAAGGCAGGACAAGAAATGATGGATGGAAACTAACCATGAAGAGAAGCAACCTGGAACTAAGGAGAAACTTCCTAACAGTGAGGACAATCAACCAATGGAACAGAAGTTGCCACCAGAACTTGTGGGTGCTCCATCACTGGAGGTTCTTAAGAAGAGATTGGACAACCACTTGTCTGAAATGGTAGAGGGTCTCCTTGCTTGAGCAGGGGGTTGGACTAGAAGACCTCCAAGGTCCCTTCCAGCCTTAGGATTCTATGAATCTTCTGAAAGACAAAAATTCTCAGCAACACCAAGGAATCTTCTGGAAGGACCATGCTTGGCAAACGTTAGAGAAGTTAGATTTTCCCATCCCTATGATTTCATGCATATCTGACATATCTACCATTTATTTTTGGAATACATCTGAAGATATCGTTCTTATGAGTGGTGCAGTGGCCTAGAGGTGGAGCTCTCACCTCACAATCAGGAGGCTGTGAGTTTGATCCTCGGTAGAGGCAGATATTTCTCTCTCTGGGCACAATGAGAATATTATCTGCTGAACAAGACTCCGCAATGGCAACAGGAAGGCATCCGGCCAGTAAACACTCTGCTAGTTGCCCAGACTCTCCACCCTGCCAGGGATTATGGGGTTGTTAAAAGAAGATGATGATCTGAAGATATCATTCTTGATTGGGCACCAACAACATTGATTGATGTGCCTCTACCACTTATTTTAACCCAGGTGCTCTTAACTCTTATTTTCCTCGTCTTTTTCAATGTACTTTGATTTCTGAAAAAGAAAAGGGAACAATTTAGTTCCTCCATTCGTGTTCCTGAAGGACATCTTGGGAAGAACCTGTCCTGAAAAGCTTCTCTCCTAGGCTTCAGTTGGCACCCTTGAATCCCGACTGGCAGCGACGACAAAGAGATAAATGAATTACCATCAAAACTCTCATTCAGCAAAATAGGAAGCAGATCGCATTTGTGATGTGTGTCGTTGAGGGAGCAGCCTCATATGGAGCTGACACAGCCCATGTAACATGCTGTATGACCGGTTGACTAAAGTAAGTATGGCCAGGAGGGAGCGTAATTAATCATTATTCAGTGATAGCTTCTACCCTCCAGAACTCACTAGCTGGAGTGCCCAACCAAGACTATGTCTAACTAATATATCACATTATTCATGCTACAGAAAGCGCCAATTAAAATGGCATGGACTACTGGAAGAGTAAGGGGGGTGGGGAAACCCAGTTTTCAAGAAGGTAGATGGCATTTTCCTTGCTTCTAGCAAAACTAGAAAACTGAGCTTGCAAAGCAAGAAGACACCAAGTGAGAGAGATTCAGACTACAGCAAGACACATAGACCTCGACTTAACACAATTGGGGCCAGGGTTTCCATTGTCAAGCAAGGCAGTTGTTGAGTGACTGGCACCCAATTTTTATGATATGTTTGCCCTGCTTGTTCAGTGAATCCCTGCAATTGTTAACCGAATCAGATTATTTTGTCTTCCCTCGTTGACTTTGCTTGTCAAAGGTTGCAAGCGGTGGTCGCATGCAACTATCACAAACACAGGCTGATTGTTGAGTGTCTCCATTTTGATCGTCAATCAGAACAGAGCTGGAAGGGACCTTGGAGGTCTTCTAGTCCAACCCCCTGTTCAAGCAGGAAATCCTATACCATTTCAGACAAATGGTTATCCAATCGCTTTTTAAAAACCTCCAGGGATGAAGCACCCACAATGCCTGAAGGCAACTTCCGTTCCACTGGTTAATTGTGCTGCTTCGGACTGTCACGGATGCTCAGTTTTTGGGAAGTTTTCTTGAAAAGTTAAAATCCTAAAATAAAGGATCCTACAAATCCTGAATGTGAAATAATGATACCTCTTCTGAATATCTTTGGAGGCCATATAGTATTACCTTCTCAAAGATGATGGAACAAAGTAGATGCAAAGGAAGTGAAATTATTTTTTTTTCTCTGATTAAGAAAGGGTGCTAGAAGAAGAAAAGGAGGAGGAGAAGGAGAAGAAGGAGGAGGAGGAGGAGAAAGAAAAGGAGAAGAAAAAGGAGAAGGAGAAGAAAAGGAGGAGGAGAAAGAAAAGGAGAAGGAGAAGGAGAAGGAGAAGAAAAGGAGGAGGAGAAAGAAAAGGAGAAGAAAAAGGAGAAGGAGAAGAAAAGGAGGAGGAGAAAGAAAAGGAGAAGAAAAAGGAGAAGGAGAAGAAAAGGAGAAGGAGAAGGAGAAGGAGAAGGAGAAGGAGAAGGAGAAGGAGAATCCCAGAATCGCCATCCTTTTAGGCCCATAACCTGGGGCAGTTTTAACTAAGAGTTGTTGAGTGTCTGTTTGTATGTTGGAGTGGTGTTTTGGGATAAGAACTGAGCTAGCCAAGTGAGGAACAAGGAATCAGGGACAAAACCCAAGTGTTACGAAAACACAGCAAGGTACCATTAACAGCCCAGCTTGAGAAATACAGAAGAAGAAGAAGAAGAAGAAGAAGAAGAAGAAGAAGAAGAAGAAGAAGAAGAAGAAGAAGAAGAAGAAGAAGAAGAAGAAGAAGAAGAAGAAGAAGAAGAAGAAGAAGAAGAAGAAGAATGATGGGAAGGGGGAGGGGATGTATGTGTGTGTTTGTGATGATGATGATGATGATAATGATGATAATGAAACTGTAGACTTTGTACTTTCTGAAACATTCAGCATGCTCCTGTCCTGCCTGGCAAACAGTTTCAAACTGTCCCCAACCTCTACACCGTAGAAACATGTTTACATGGCCACAAACCCCAAAACTGATCTCACTGAGCGTAATTTTCCCATGGGACAGGAGTTAAACAGGGTGAAAAGAGCCTGTAGTACAGTGGAGTAAAGCACTGTTATTAACACCAGCTGTCTGCAAATAAAGTAAGTTCGAATCTCACCAGGCTCAAGGTTGACTCAGCCTTCCATCCTTTCTAAGGTAGGTAAATTGAGGACCCAGTTTGTGGGGGCAATAAGCTGACTTTGTATAAATATACAAAAGGATGAAGGCTATTGCTTAACGCATTGTGAGTCTCCGGAGAAGGGCGGCATATAAATTAAAGCAAAAAAATAAAAAATAAAAAATGAAGGGCTGGGGGTGCAGCAGAAAGCTCCCCCTCTAAGGGACCTCGGCTTCATGTCTTAACCACATTCCTGCCCATCAGGATGAGCTTGGTTTGGTGTCTAGTGATAGAATCTGTACGGAATTGCTTCCCTAAGGGATTAATTCCACCTTTGATTCAATCTGGGGAGGTTTTAAATTAAATCATGAAGTTACAAACCTCCGAGGAACCGGCGTACAGTTGGTGACCTTCTCTATTACTTTCTGCTGTTGGATAAAGTAGAGAAAATTGATTTGTGGCACAGCATCGTCGGGGGGGGGGGGGGCTGTGAACCAAGAATATCAATGTTGAGGCCAAGTTGACACAACCTGCTTGCGTCACAAGGGTGCCCCGTGGAAAGATTAATGAGCTTTGAAGGCAATCAGAGCCACACACTTTGCCTTCGTGTTAAACCTAAAACCCAGGGGCTTTTACGAGAGTTTGTTTGTGCTAAAACAGGTTTTCCTACTCAAATGCCCAAATGGTCAGATATGGGAGATTCCATTCCATTCCGATTCTGTGGAGCTGACAGTGAGGAGGCTGGGGAGGAACATGGGCCAGTCCTGGAGTCTGGGGAAAGCTCGGATGTGGGCTCTGCGTCGGAGGCAGAGATGGGGCCAGGGCCATCTGGGAATTATGCGCAGACTCCGAAGCCTCCAGAGTCGGACATCAGAGAGACAGAGGAACAGGAGGAGCCTGTTCCTAGTGCACGCATGCGCACAGCTGCCAGAAGGCAAGAGCAGCTAAAGCAAAAAGGACGACTCAGGAGTAAGGCCTGGAGATGATTGGCCCCTCCCATAAGGCTTAAAAGAGGAGCAAATGAAACGTCTGCAGGAGACATTTGCCAAGCTCAGAGAGCATCAAGGACTTCACGGTTCAACCATGGGCTAGAAATATTCTCTTCTATAGGAAACTTTCTTCCAAGCACTATATTTTCTAAAAGGGACATTTGATAGAGCTTTGTTGAGCATGTTTCGGGGAAGGAAGTGATCAGAACTGTAGTTACAATATATTGAAGCACACTGTTGATTCAAGCTTCTCTTTGTCCACCTCTACGTTGACTCCATGCCATCCTTCCTTCGTCTCATGCTAGGAGAGTTTCTACTATTTGTAAAGCATCATCCTGGTAAAACAAAGTTATCTTTGAGCTTCATCCAGAATGTCTATGAAAATGAGCATTGCAAAAACTACATGGAATCAAAAACTTGCCTATGCCAATTGCACCTAGATTTTCTCTTCTTAATTACAGAGTATACATATAGACTGGGTGAAACCAGGCTTAATAGCAGTAACTCTGAGAGGGATCTTGGAGTCTTAGTGGACAACCAGTTAAATATGAGCCAGCAGTATGCGGTGGCAGCCAAAAAAGCCAATGCAATCCTAAATTGCATTAACAGAGGGATACAGTCAAGATCAAGTGAGGTCCTAATATTACTCTATAAGGCCCTAGTAAGACCACACCTAGAATGCTGCATCAACTTTGGTCACCACAGTATAAAAAAGATGTTGAGACTGTAGAAAAAGTGCAGAGAAGAGCAACCAGGATGATGAGGGGACTGGAGGCTAAAACATGCAATGAACGGTTGCAGGAACTGGGCATGGCTAGTCTAGTGAAAAGGAGGACCAGGGGAGACAGGAGAGCATCTTCTGATATTGGAGGGGCTGCCCCAGAGAGGAGGAAGGGGGTCAGGCTATTTTCCAAAGCACCTTAAGGCCAGACAAGGAATAATGGATGGAAACTGATCAAGGAGAGATTCAACCTGGGAATAAGGAGAAATTTTCTGACAGGGAGAACAATCAACCCATGGAACAGAAGTTGCCTTCGGAAGTTATGGGAGCTTCATCCCTGGAAGCTTTCAAGAAGAGACCAGACTGCCATCTGTCAGAAATGGTGTAGGGTCTGCTTGGGCAGGGGGTTGGACTAGATGACCTCTAATGTCCCTTCCAACTCAGTTAATCTGTATCGGTATCTAATGTCTTATCTTTTTCAGCAGATGCCAAATAAATGATAAGCTGCCGTTAGCCCATCACAGGGGAAGAGATCTCATAAGAACCCTAAAAATACTGCTTGATTGTTGTAGATTATAATAACAGAAAGATGAAAGTCCAACAGATTTCCCCCTCCCCCACCCCAATCCTTATACCCAACAGGATCAGGGAAGTGTTATTTGGAGTTGTTGTTTTTCTCACGCTTTCCCCTTTCCCAGGGCTAAAGGGCTGTTTCCCTACCTCCATGCTTTGGTCAAGGTTATTCCTGCGTACTTGTGCCGCTGCCAATGCCAGAAAATTCGATCGTGATGAAAATAGGGTATAAGGAGAGGCGGGGGGAAGGGGGGGAAGATAAGGGACTTGCAAATTCTGGATTGCTTCATTTCCTGCGTTCTGCATTGCAAGGACAATGATGTCCATTTTAGCTCTTCGTACTAGACCAGGTGGAAAAATCAGACCTTCCAGAAATGTGGTATCCCATAGTAAGATAGAATAACCGAATCTTGAAATCTTGCCAGAGTTTCTCCCCGTCCCATCTTGTACTTAGCTTCCCTCTATTTCAAGATGAGGGACGCGGTGGCTCAGTGGCTAAGATGCTGAGCTTGTCGATCGAAAGGTTGGCAGTTCAGCGGTTCGAATCCCGAGTGCCGCGTATCGGGGTGAGCTCCCGTGACTTGTTTCAGCTTCTGCCAACCTAGCAGTTCGAAAGCAGGTAAAAAATGCAAGTAGAGAAATAGGGACCACCTTTGGTGGGAAGGTAACAGCGTTCCGTGCGCCTTTGGCATTGAGTCATGCCGGCCACATGACCACGGAGACGTCTTCGGACAGCGCTGGCTCTTCGGCTTTGAAACGGAGATGAGCACCGCCCCCTAGAGTCAGGAACGACTAGCACATATGTGCAAGGGGAAACCTTACCTTTACCTTATTCCAAGATGATATGGCATTTTCTCCAACCCACCTTCCTTCTTCCCTTAATGTCCTTTTCATCTCTTCCTTGAGGTCAGTTCTCCGTCCCTTTACAATTCACAAGGAAATGGATGAAGCCAGACAACCAGATGGCATCAAAAGTTTCGGAAGAGGCGCATTATCAGGAGAAAGCACATACAGCTCCTTAGTATAGCCTCCCATTTCAGAATGGCATATTAAAGCTCCTAAAAAAAACACCCAGGCGAAGTTGCGGTGCTAATTTATAACTTTAAATAAATTTAAGTTTGAACTTCAATTTGAACGTAACCTTCACCTTTCCACCTCCTTATTAGTCAGGCTCAACTGACTTCATCACTGGGGGTTTTTAAAGAAGAGATTGGGCAACCATGTGTCTGAAATGTTATCGGGTCGGGGGTGGACTAGAAGACCTCCAAGGACCCTTCCAACTCTATTCTGATTGACTTGAATCCATGTCACCTTCTTGGCAAGCCTACAAAAGTGGTTTGCTGTTACCCTCTGCCACAATGGTGGCTTCCTTTCATTTTGCACTTCTCGATCTAGCCTAAATCCTGGGATTTTTCTGGGATTTTCCATTTCAAGGGAAAGGGTCTAATTTTCCCGAGCCCAGCAACAGAACGATGTTATCACTTGGGCAAGTAACCCCAATGACTTTGCAAATATTATAAGATGACGAATGAATTAATGGCATCTTCTGGAGATGCCATGCCAGTCGCTTTGAGAATAATAAGAGACACGCAGTAATATTTTCCTTTTCTAGGATTAACCGGGTCCAAGACTGCTTAGTATTCAAGATCAGCCAAGGTTAACTCTTAGTCATTTCTTTGCTCCTTCAAACCAGTAAGGAGTAAATGCTGCATTAAAGAAAGGTAAAATTAAGAACTCTAACCCAGAGGTGGCTGAACATACATAACTGTGTCGAGGTAATTCAAATTCTGCAACAAGAAAATGTGCACCATTGACTCGAGCCATTTATGAAATAATAATCAAGCTATTTGCCCACAATAAAGGAGAATATCTATAGCTCAGGGTTGAAATGAGGGCTCCTTGGTGCTCTCTGAGCTTGTCTGTTTCATTTTGCTTACAAATAGGCATCCTACATATCAAAGGAGAAAACTTTAGGACACTTTCTAATGGAAGTAGAGATTCTACCAATTTTTGTTGGAAATATTCTGCTTAGGGAAATCCATGTTTTTTTCTATATTTGTTCCACGGATGAAATCCAGCAGGTTCTGACAGGTTCTGGAGAACCAGTAGTGGAAATTTTGAGTAGTTCGGAGAACCGGCAATACCACCTCTGGATGGCCCCAGAGTGGGGTGGGAATGGAGATTTTGCAATATCGTTCCCCCAGGACTGGAGGGAATGGGGATTTTGCAGTACCCTTTCCCTGCAGTGGGGAGGGAATGGGGATTTTGCAGTACCCTTCTCCTGCCACACCCACCAAGCCACACCAAGCCATGCCCACAGAATTGGTAGTAAAAACATTTGAATTCCACCACTGATTTGTTCCACAAATGGCTATTTTTGGGGGTTTTTCCTTGTAACTGTTTTGCTTCTCATCCAAGCTTCTTCAATCCAAGAAGCTTCTGGTATGAGAAGCAAAACATTTTCAAAGAAAAACAAAAAGCAAGAATGTCCAGATGCCTTTTGGAAACATTTTGTCTTTGCATGATGGGCATAGAATACAGATTCTACACTTTGAGTAACAGAATAACAGGAAGGGACCTTGGAGGTCTTCTAGTCCAACCCCTTTGCTCAGGCAGGGAGGAAGCCCTATATTATGTCAGACAAGTGGTTGTCCAATCTCTTCTTAAAACCTTCCAGTGTTGGAGCATCCACGACTTCTGGAGGCAAGTAGTTCCACGGATGAATCGTTCTCGCTGTCGGGAAATTTCTCCTTAGTTCTAGGCTGAAGAAGGAGATAAGATTGAAACATTTGATTCCCTTTATTTTGTACCGCAAGTCTGATGAACGTTGCACTTAAAAAAATAATAAAAGGAGGGGGAAATTACAGGTAATTGTCCTACGGTGAGTCTTGAAGAAAATCTCATCATGGCATAGAGGGCAGAAATACGCAATCCGTCTGCCTGGATAGCTTAGCCTTCCTGTTGCAGCATTTTCCCCTCCTCCCTGTAGTATATTTCCTAGGAGTTGCAGCAAATCAGTGGTTTAACTTTATTGAAAATGCTGGTCACATAGAGACAAATTTAGAGTCATCATATTACACAGTTATTCTAGGTCATTTATAGATCGGATTTCTACTACAGTAACTCATTACGGCTATCCCCAAAAGGGGAGAGATAATCATTTGCCTATTGGAAGCTCATCTCTAAAGGGATATCATGGTTTCATTTTATTTTTCTCCCCTTCCCCCAAACTGTCCCAAATTCTTCCATTGCTAGAATGGCAGAAATGACTGTTTCCTACCTTACAATTTCTGCTCGCAAATGTTTAGTGGTTTATAGCTGCTTGGGACCAATTCCTACTATTTTTATCCTCAGTTGGAAGGGGTGGCCCTTCGCTTAGTCACTAGTCTTTTGTGCATTAAGAAGGCACGGTTTGGTTATAGTGGTGATGGTTTGTTAATCTTGGCTCTCTTATGAGCCACGGTGGCGCAGTGGTTAGGGTGCAGTACTGCAGGCTACTTCTGCTGACTGCCGGTTGCCTGCAATTTGACAATTCAAATCTCACCAGGCTCAAGGTTGACTCAGCCTCCCGTCCTTCTGAGGTGGGTAAAATGAGGACCCAGATTGTTGGGGGCAAGAGGCTGACTCTGTAAACTGCTTAGAGAGGGCTGTAAAGCACTGTGAAGTGGTATATAAGTCAAAGTGCTATTGCTAGTCCTTCCTTCCTTCCTTCCTTCCTTCCTTCCTTCCTTCCTTCCTTCCTTCCTTCCTTCCTTCCTTTGTTCCTTTCAACCTTCCTTTCTTCCTTCCTTCCTTCCTTCCTTTGTTCCTTTCAACCTTCCTTCCTTCCTTCCTTCCTTCCTTCCTTCCTTCCTTCCTTCCTTCCTTCCTTCCTTTCCTTCCTTCCTTCCATGGTGGCGCAGTGGATAGAATGCAGCATTGCAGGCTAACTCTGCCCACTGCTAGCAGTTCGATCCTGACCGGCTCAAGGTTGACTCAGCCTTCCATCCTTCCAAGGTGGGTAAAATGAGGACCCAGATTGTTGGGGGCAAGAGGATGACTCTGTGAACTGCTTAGAGAGGGCTGTAAAAACACCGTGAGGCAATATATAAGTCTAAGTGCTATTGCTAGACCTCCCTCCCTCCCTCCCCCTTTCCTTTCCTTTCCTTTCCTTTCCTTTCCTTTCCTTTCCTTTCCTTTCCTTTTTTTTCCCTTTCCTTTCCTTCCTTCTTTCCATGGTGGTGCAGTGGTTAGAATGCAGCATTGCAGGCTAACTCTGCCCACTGCTAGCAGTTCGATCCTGACCGGCTCAAGGTTGACTCCGCCTTCCATCCTTCCAAATTTGGTAAAATGAGGACCCAGATTTTGGGGGGCAATAGGCTGACTCTGTAAACCACTCAGAGAGTGCTGTAAAAACACCGTGAGGTAGTATATAACTCTAAGTGCTATTGCTAGTCCTCCTGGCAGATGCCATACTCACCTCATTGTACCAGCAAACTTCCAAGGCTCTCACCTAAAAGACACGAGGAACCATGCTGCAATTTGGAAATGTGAAATGCAACGTGTGATAATTTGAAGGAGGTTTGGGAAGAAAGAAGGCTTTTGACCCGGGGATGTCTGAAAGACGTAGTAAAAATACTCGTGTTTTTCATGCCTGCCATCCTAGACAGGGGGGGAAAATCCCTTTATTATTATATTTTTTTGAAAGGCAAATATCAGTACCGTATCTGGTTTTTTTTAGAATAGAATAGAATAACAGAGTTGGAAGGGACCTTGGAGGTCTTCTAGTCCAATTCCCTGCCCAGGCAGGAAACCCTACACAACTTCAGGCAAATGGTTATCCAACATCTTCTTAAACATTTCCAGTGTTGGAGCATTCACAACTTCTGCAGGCAAGTCGTTCCACTAATGAATTGTTCTCACTGTCAGGAAATTCCTCCTTAGTTCTAAGTTGCTTCTCTCCTTGATTAGTTTCCATCCGTTGCTTCTTGTCCTGCCTTCAGGTGCTTTGGAGAATAGCTTGACTCCCTCTTCTTTGGGGCAGTCCTTCAAATATTGGAAGACTGCTATCATGTCTCCCCTGGTCCTTCTTTTCATCAAACTAAACATACCCAGTTCCTGCAACCGTTCTTCCTATGTTTTAGCCTCCAGTCCCCTAATCATCTTTGTTGCTCTTCTCTGCACTCTTTCTAGAGTCTCCACATCTTTTTTATATTGTGGCGACCAAAGCTGGATGCAGAATTCCAAGTGTGGCCTTACCAAGGCCTTATAAAGTGGTATTAACACTTCACGTGATCTTGATTCTCTCCCTCTATTGATGCAGCCCAGAACTGTGTTGGCTTTTTTGGCAGCTGCTGCACATGTTTGGCTCATATTTAAATGGTTGTCCACTAGGACTCCAAGATCCCTCTCACAGTTACTACTATTGAGCAAGGTACCACATATACTGTACCTGTGCATTTGGTTTTTCTTCCCTAAATGTAGAAACTTGCTTTTTTCATTGACGAATTTCATTTTGTTAGATAGCGCCCAAAGTCTGTCAAGATCCTTCTGTATCTTGAGCCTTTATCTTCTGGAGTGTTGGCTCTTCCTGCCAGCTTTTGTTTGTTTCTTTTTTAGCAACCATTTTTAAATCACTTTTTAGGACCAAAAAATAATAAAAACCAGTCAAGACTTAAGAAACTGCTTGAAACTTCTCTGGCTTGGTTTTACGAGCAGAGAAGTCTGTAAAATCAGTTACTTGGGTGCGTGAGAAAATGTAGATTTTTTTTTTTTTGGATATTCAGAATTAAAACAACCCCATTTCTAACCGAGAAGCATTTCCAGGGATTTTTAGATGGAAACTCTTCTCTGAGGAATCAGGAAAGGTAGAAAGTGGCTAGAATTGAACTGCTTTTTAATGATGATTAGTTGAAGAAATTATCATAATGGTGGTGGAATTTACCCGGCATGGCAAACTAAACAAGCTATATTCCACATGTGTGGCATATAATAAGATTAATGCTACATGTAAACTCAGTTCCTGTTTTACTGAAAAATCTGAGGTTCTGTTCTGAACTTTCCAGGGTTTAAAGAAATTATACGATCTATAAAAGGCCATATTTTGATTGCGGACTGATTTCTTGAACACACGATACACTAAGTCTTCGTTTCTTAAAAAATAATTTATTGCTTTTTTTTTCTTCTCCCCATTACAATAGAAGACACTCAAAATCCAGAAAGAAAGAAAGAAAAAGAAAAAAGAAAGGGAAAGAAAGAAAAAAAAGAAAAAAAGCTGTAAACGTTTAGTTTGGCATTCACACAATCAAAAGTTAAAATACCTGTATCTTCAACCTACAAAGCAATTGACGGCAAGAGCTGCAGAGATCGGGTGCTACAGTATGCAAACAGAACTCGTGAAAAAGTTCTCTTTTATTGTTATTATTATTCATATTATTATTATTGTTATTATTATTGCTATCTACCTACTTCGAAATACAAAGACAAAATGAGGCAGAGAGAGCAAGCACAGGACACAGAACAAGACACAGTGGGATCTAACAAGAACATAAAAATGTTGGTGATGGAATGAGGGGAGTTATTAGATTTGGCTGCATGGATCACCGTAACCGATCAGTTCTCAGATTCTTCAAAGAAAGGGAAAGAGGAGAATTGAGACAGGTGAGGATGCTTTGATTTTCGACAAAGCGATAAATGCCAACCGACCAGCAATTAAGTGCACTCCGGTTCCTAGCAGCCCTGCTTAAAATGAATTCCCCGGGTCTCTTTTGCAGGAGGAGAAAAAGGGCGACCAAAAGTCAAAGGAAGACTAGCAACTGGGGTTTAATTTTATTAAAAAGCACAACCTTCCGTCAGCCGATGCGTCGGATGGAGTGGGCTGCAGCTCACAATCGCTTATGCCTTTTAATGAAAATGTGTTCCACTGCTAGCAAACTCCTTCCGAAATCTGAATTTCAACACCCTTTTTATAGGTGCGCCTCGACTTACGACCACGACTCAGCCCAAATTTCCTGTTTGTCAAGGGAGACATTTGTTAGGCCAGTTTTTGTCCCGTTTTACGACCTTCCTTGCCACGGCGGTTAAGTGAATCGCTGCTATTGATAAGTTAGCCGCCTGGTTGTTAAGTGAATCGGGCTTCCCTCCTTGACTTTGCTCTTCAGAAGGTCGCAAAAGGGGGAATCACGTGACCCTGGGACTCGTCCTAATGGATGAGTCAGTTGCCAGTTTGGGCCACGTGTCCACGAGGATGCCACAACAGTCGTAAGTGCGAAAGACGGCCAGAAGTCACCGTTTTCTCAGTTCTCCGTCGCAAGTTCGCACGGCCATTAAACGAACCGTTTATAAGTCAAGGGCTACCATGTTTGCCTGAAAAGAAGACCGTCTTATATTTTCTTGAACCCTGAAATAAGCGCTTGGCCTTATTGCCATGCGCTCAAAAGCCGGATTGGGCTTATTATCAGGGGAGGTCTTATTTTGGGAGAAAACAGGGTACCTGTAATTGTAAGAGCTGCCTGTCCTTTACACACAGACTCATAAAAAGTTTTGCTTCTCAACCTTCCATCCTTTCAAAGGTGCTTGGTTCTACTGGATATTACCTGATCAGAGTAGAGCCTCTCTGAATGGAGAGCAGAAGGAAAAAAACAACAACACAGGAACCGTGCCAGTCTTATCTTCCCCAAATTAAATGGGATTTGCTGTGATTTCAGTCCACCTACCCCTGGGAGCCAAATGCACCATGGCTGCCTTGGGGGAATGATGGGCTGATGGCATCTGGAGGAAACAGACGTTCTGACTTCAAATCACGTAGTTTATGTTCAGAGGTTGATTACTTTGGACAAAGTAGACCACGTCACAGCTTGGCCAAAGCAAGATGGGTTTTTTTCTCCTCTTCCTTTCTCGTGAAAGGCGGAACTTGGCTAGGAGAGGAAAGCTATGGAGGTGGACGTATTTTGATTCGGGTTCTTCTGAAGCCTGGACCTTGCTCCAGAGAAAGACTAAGCAGGACAGGTCATTAAGCAAGACCTTTCCTTAAAAAACGCTTGCCTTGTCTCTGACCATCAGAAGGAGCAAGAAGGAAAAGTCCCAAAGGTGCTTTTTTCAAGAGGCAACTGGACTCTCTCATTTTCCTTTGAAGACATTTTGCTTCTTATCCAAGAATCACAGGAACTCCATTTTTCCTATCCTTAAAGCTTTCCGGATTCCTTTTTCTGTCCTCTCTGTGCAAGCAAAGGAATTTGTGACTTCTTTTTTTTAGAATTATTGCACCTTCTTTTACGTCAAACTTCTCAGCTAAAGTCCAAGAAGCTTCTTCAACTGGAGGAAGCTTCTTGGATGAGAAACAAAACATCTTCAAAAAAAAAAAAAACCCAGAAAGTCCAGTTGCCTCTTGAAAAAAAAAAAGGACCTTTGGGGACCTCCGTGATCTGGAGGATGGAGAGTCTCCCTAGACATCCAGAAGGAAAAGGCTCTGCCTGTATACAGAGTGGGGGCCGTTTCATGACCTCCAAATCTTGATGGTCTCCTTCAAGGGACATCAGGCCCAATCAACATGACGAGGGGCAAAAAACTGGGGGGGATTATAGTCTAAAGCCGTGACGGCGAATCTATGGCATACAATGCCCTCTCTGTGGGCACGTGCACCGTCACTGCTTTTCTAGTTTCTGATGCGTTCACAGGTGCCAGAGCGCCAGAAAATGGCCTGAAAACAGCCAAAAACCTGCTTTTTGGGCTGTTTTCAGGCCATTTTCTGGCTGTTTTTGGGCTATTTTCAGGTCGTTTTCTGGGCCATTTTCAGGCTGTTTTTTGGGCTGTTTTGGGGCTAAAAAAGGCCTGAAAATGGCCCGAGAAACAGGCAAAAAAACAGGGATGCACGCGCTGGCCAGCTGATCTTTGGGTTTCCGGTGCTCCGGTGCGCACATGCACCTATGTCCCAGTTTGGGCACTCGGTGCCGAAAAGGTTCGCCATCTCTGGTCTAAAGTATCTGGAGGCCATTCAGTTGCTTAGCATGGGTTCTATCTCCCCGAACTTCTGAACCCCTACAAATCACAGTGCAGTTTCTTCTACTGAGATGAGAAAGTTTAACCCGAGAGACCTAAGCGGAAAACTTTATCCACATGATCCAATTCTCCTTTGTCCTGCACTACAGGGAAGAGATCTCTTCCTGTTCTACGGGTGTGCAAAGATGCCATAATTGACCACACAACTCATAAAGCGTTCCCTCTTTCACTGCTCGCAAAAATGTATTAACAAGAGCAATAGCACTTGGACGTATATACCACTTCACAGCGCTTTTGCAGCCTTCTCGAAGCGTATTGGTGTCCCCCCCCCCCAACAATCTGGGTCCTCATCTTTACCGACCTCGGAAGGATGGAAGGCAAAGTCAACCTTGAGCCGGTGAGGATCGAACTCCAGACAGTAGGCAGAGTTAGCCTGCAATACTGCAGTCTGACCACTGCGCCACCAGGTAAAATATATAATTTTGGTGTGCATGAGGATGAATATCTTAATACAAAAATCTATGGGCTGTGTTTGAACAAGCCCATATCTTTCAGCATTAATTATACTATAATTATACCTGAAGGTTTAATTCTGCTGCATAAGCAGATAGAGAAATGCCTACGGAAGACACTTCTTCTTTTATTTTGACCAACTGCGAGGGATCAGTAGTATACATTTCTTAGTGCCTGACGCACTCAAATTCTGGCATTTTATGGAAAAGCAGCGAATGCCCTAAAAAAATTAGGGCTGTAAGAAAAATGGGAACCATTTTACCAATTTTGTGATCTCTTAAGAGGCATCTGTAATGGGTGGTGCTTTTTCAAGAGGCAACTGGACTTTCCTTTGTTTTTCCTTGAAGACGTTTTGCTTCTCATCCAAGAAGCTTCTTCCATTCTGGCTGAATGGTGGAGAACGGAAGGACTGATAGTCAGTCAGAGGCGAAGAAGCTTCTTGGATGAGAAGCGAAACGTCTTCAAGGAAAAACAAAGGAAAGTCCAGTTGCCTCTTGAAAAAGCACCTGACTTGCATGATGGAGAATCTCCATAGACATTTAACAGGTAGAGCCATACTTTTGGATTTCTTTGGTTTGGGGAGATCTTGGGCAATTTTAAGGGGACACAAATGCGTGCCTGAAGTCTTCCTAATGCTGAAGGAACTCATTCATCCTTTGAAACCCCTTCCCCAAATCCTCATTGGCTCTGCCTATCTCGGGCAGGTGGCCTCCACCTGTCCTATGACACCTGTCTCAACCCCATGAACGGGAAGACGTAACAAGAAGTCTCATCTTGTAATGGTGTGTGTATGTGTGGAGTTGAAATCCAGTGAAGCAATGGACAATGATGACATGGACAGACAAGATGTGAATGAGATGGCGGGCTGCACAAATTCGTTCATTTTAGCAGCTTTGTACTATGTTCAGCCCATAAACTTACGAATGGATTCTACGATTCTGAAAGCTCCCACAGATTTATGGGGGCTCCTAAGGCCATAATAGTGCATAGCTAAATCATAATAAAGGGGAAGGAAAGAGCCACTGTTTCATAAGGGGGGAAAAAAAGACATTTTTAAAAAAAACATAATATACATTTAACAACCTTACAATAGGGTGTGCATCTTAGGTATAAAATTTCCACTGGCCTTTTTTTTATTATTTTAGTCACCTCATAATTTATAATAAATAGTTAATCACAACTGATAAATATGCCTCTTTCAGTAAACAAAGGAATGAAAATTAGTGTTTATACAGGATGTATACATTTAAAATCATAGGACGCTGCCAATGAAGAGATTACTGGCTTCAAGAAAAGAGTGTTCAGAAACACAGAATTATTTTAAAAGCAGAACTGTGCTCCGTACCACAACAATTTGTTTTATCAAATCAAAGTCACAGCAGTGAAAAGAAAGCATAATTTTTTTTATATATAAAGATTTCTGACTTCTAGTTTCGAAACTATCAATACATAAAGTAAAAACTGATCTTGATTACACTTTAAGAAGCAGTAAATAAAATAATGATATCTTCTAGAAAAAAAATAATGAGAAATATCTGCCACCCACCCCCACACTTTAATAAATTTTATGTATATAAAAGCACTAAAGATATGCAAAAGGAAGGAAGGAAGGAAGGAAGGAAGGAAGGAAGGAAGGAAGGAAGGAAGGAAGGAAGGAAGGAAAGAGATATTAGTTATACCTAGGTGGTTAAGATTTGAAAAAAGTCAGGATCCAGGCAAAGTTAAGATAAATCCAATTCCCAGACAAATTTGCACCAAAACTACATTAAATGAGAGTGTAAACAGGAGAGCAGTCTTAAGCTCAGCCAAGCTACATTGCAAACTTTGTGTTAAATTATCTCACTTATATCTATTGGGCTGAATACCAAATAATCCAACCACAACAAAGCTTCTCAATCAGAATAGAGCTGGAAGGGACCTTGAAGGTCTTCTAGTCCAACCCCATGCTCAAGCAGGAGACCCTAGACCATTTCAGACAAGTGGCTGTCCAGTGTCTTCTTAAAATCCTCCAGTGATGGAGCAGCCACAACTTCTGAAGGCAACTTCTGTTCCACTGGTTGATTGTCCTCACTGTCAGGAAGTTTCTCCTTAGTTCCAGGTTGCTTCTCTCCTTGATGAGTTTCCATCCATGGTTTCTTCTCCTGCTTTGTTAGTTGTTCTGACAATTCTGTTAGTTGTTCTGTTGCTTGCTAGATTTTATCTCCGTTCTCAAGAGCTTCTTGCTAATAGCGGTTAACAAAGCTACTAAATTGGGGTCTTTGCCGTATATCAAGTTAGGCTCCTTGATAATGTATCAAGGTTGGTCGGCCATCTGCCTCTGAATGCATAGATGTCATCTCTAGAAAATCCTCCAGCCACATTGGTGGAAATCACTTTCCTAATAACCTTAGTGACACTTGTATAATAACTAGTCGTATTTCTTCAGGAAACGCTTTGAGCTTCGTCATCCAGTGATTTCACTAATTCAAGTCAAGATATTAGTAGTCCGGGAAGTTGTAGAATGCTCTCTTTTTTAAGCAGACTGTGTTTCTGATTCAAAGCACATTTTTATTCTGAATAACAGAATATCAAGATTTGGAAGGAACCTTGAAGGTCTCCTAGTCGAGCCCCCTGCTCAAGCAGGAAACCCCATGCCATTTCAGATAAGTGACTGTCAAATCTCTTCTTAAAAACTTCCAGTGTTGGAGTATTCAGAACTTCTTGAGGCAAGTTGTTCCACTGATTAATTGTCCTCACTGTCAGGAAATTTCTCCTTAGTTCTCGGTTGCTTCTCTCCTTGATGAGTTTCCACCCATTGCTTCTTGTCCTGCCTTCAGGTGCTTTGGAGAATAGCTTGACTCCCTCTTCTTTGGGGCAGCCCCTGAGATATTGGAAGACTGCTATCATGTCTCCCCTGGTCCTTCTTTTCATCAGACTAGAGGCACCCAGTTCCCGATTCTAATCCAGACAAAAGCATCCTATGTGTTTTCAGCAAGCCAGACCAGAAATATTTGATTGGAGTTCTGCATATTTTATTGAGAACTTTCATTAAGAGGTTGCAAGACTCCAATTTCACGTCCAATATGAATATTTGGAGAATAAATACATGTGTGTATAGCAAGTATAGGTTACTTCCTGACACACAAGTTCTAGAAAACTTCTTTCCTTCAGAATAATCCCGTTTCTCGGTTGCTCAGCTCCAATCTGACATTTTTAGGATTATGCAGCTTTCCAGAAGTTAATCCTCAAATCCAGCCCATTCTAGTTGGGAAGACAGCTTCTACCATCTGCAAGAGCTAAACTGGAAGATGAAGACGAAGACGAAGACGAGGACGAGGACGAGGACGAGGAGGAGGAGGAGGAGGAGGAGAAGGAGAAGGAGAAGGAGAAGGAGAAGAAGAAGAAGAAGAAGAAGAAGAAGAAGAAGAAGAAGAAGAAGAAGAAGAAGAAGAAGAAGAAGAAGAGGAAGAAGCTTTTTGAATCTCTAATCTATAACTGTGACCTGGTACATCCCTGCCTTAACATTACCAGCACAAATAACAATCATATTGCAAGCTGCCACTGTCTGACATAAAAGTGATAAAACATTAAGAGGTTCCTCTGCTAATTGTGTAGCTTGGGAGGTTTTGAATATTCCTAACTTTGGCTGAATCCTGACCATTAAAGAAAGGAAGAACGAGATGGCAAAACATCAGCATTTTCCCATCCAGTGCACACATTCATACATTCACTTGCACGCTTTACTTTTTTTCCTTCTTCTTTTAACAATCAAATATAGATAAGCGTTAAGTTCAGCTTTCTAAATACGTTAGTGTACAATATTGTTTCGCCTTGTTATAATTACATTTGAATAGTCTCGATTAAGAAAAAATTCAGCAGTTTTGTTTTTCGTTTTTTTAAAAGAACGCGGCATTTACAGTGCATAGCTCTAACAAAAAAAAGAAAGAGTGAGTGAGAGAGAAAGTGCGTTGTTTTCTCATATGCTATGTACACGAAATAAAAATACTCCGTTTGAACAAGTATAAATACTTGACTGCATTCTCAAATGTATTCGGGTACATTCTTTTCTCTTTTCCTCCGTGAAGGTTACCTGCAACTGTTTTGTAGAGTAACACCATGTGGGTTCATCAAGGAAGAAAAAAAGAAAGAAAGAAAGAAAGAAAGAAGGAAGGAAGGAAGGAAGGAAGGAAGGAAGGAAGAAGAAGAAAGAAAGAAAGAAAGAAAGAAAGAAAGAAAGAAAGAAAGAAAGAAAGAAAGAAAGAAAGAAAGAAGGAAGGAAGGAAGGAAGAAGGGAGGGAGGGAGGAAGGAAGGAAGGAGGGAAGAAAGGAAGGAAGGAAGGAAGGAAGGAAGGAAGGAAGGAAGGAAAGAAAGAACTATCCCACAGGCTGATAGTTAATAAGGAGGATCTTGATCACTCTGTTTTGGACACACACACACAAAATGGAAGTCACAATTAAAACAGCACACATTTAAAATCCTCTCGATGTTTTTTCAACCTTCCACTGTTTTTTTTTTTCTCTCCCCTGACAACAACACAGGAACGGACCATGGGTTTTGCAGTATCTGCAAGTTCTCTTTTTTGAGATGGTCATCCTATTAAAACAACCCGGTGTGAGATGCTTGCTTTACGGGAATCTTTAAAAAAAAAAAAAAACCGAAACAAAAGAAATAAAATAAAATAAAGCACCCAAACACAGTTGTGTATCTTAGATGCCAGCAGCTAAAAGGTTCGGTTTGCTCCGTTCGGGGGAAAAAAAAAACACACCGCACCGTTATGTACATATTTTCTAAGTTTTGCTTGGACTCGATCTCTATGGAACTGCTGCCCCTTATCAAAAGCCCAACCACCTCCTGCACACCCTGGAAAAGCAGCACCGAAACTTAAAAATAGATTTCACTGGGGTTATGAAAACTCCCGCTCTTCGTCTGCCTCTACTTGTGTCCACGTAAAACCACGTTTGTTTTTTTTTTTTTGTAAGGGAGAAACGCAGAGGAGGAGATGCACGTGTGAAGGATGACTTCCTTTACGGGCTACGACTGAACGGCCACGCTGCTTGGCGAGGTTTTCGGCAACTTTCCGCTCTTCTACGCCTCGCCGAACGTTACCTTCGGAAGCTCCGTTGCGCCTCTTTAAGTAAACTATCGAAATCCATCGAGTCGTACTTGCTCTTAGTAGAAGCAGGATCGAAATCGTCTGAATCTAGAAGTTAAAAAAATAAATTTCTTGAGCCAGACTCATGCGCTCTCTTTCCTACGACCTGACCGTACCAGCTCAGGGTTTTTTTTTTTCCAAACGCGGCCCTTTTAAGACAGGTGGACTTCAACTCCCAGAATTCCCTAGTCAGCATGTCGGGGAATTCTGGGAGTTGAAGTCCGGTTATTTCAAAGCGGCCGAGTTTGAAAAATGCTGATACTACAGGTAATCTTCGACCAGTGGTAGGTTGCCCCCGGTTCGGACCGGTTCGCAAGAACCGGTAGTAAAACTGGCAGGAGGCCCCGCCTATTACCCCAGATGTCGTCATCAGCGATCTTCACGTGTGATCACATTGCGAACCGGTGGTAAAGATAAGTAGAACCCACTCCTGTCTTCGACCTACAACAGTCCATTTAGGGACCGTTCAAAGTTACGACGGCCGTGAAAAAAAGTGGCTGATGACCATTTTCCACACTTACGACTGTTGCAATATCCCCATCGTCACGTGATCCAAATACAGATGCTTGGCAACTGATTCGTATTTATGGCGGTCGCATGTCCCGGGGGTCACGTGATCCCCGTTTGAGACCTTCTGACAAGCAAAGTCAATGGGAAAAGTGGATTCACTTAACAACCGGGTTACTACAAATTCACTTAACAACCAGGTTAACTGCAGAGATTCATTTAACAACTCTGGTGAGAAAAGTCGTAAAATGGGGCAAAACTTGTTGAACAAATGTCTTACTTAACAATGGAAATTTTGGGCTCGAATGCAGTCATAAGCCGAGGAACACAATGCATTTTCAGTATATTTTTCTCACTGATTGTTATAAAAATACAAACAACGACAGTTGAAAACCAAATTAATTTCATTGAAAACTATCTGATATGGAACAGTCTAATTAAAGATAAGGTAAACGACAAAGAAAAGAGGGGGGGAAAAGTAAGAAAACATTTCCAGGGACTGACCACAGGAAAAGAGAAAAAGAAAATATACGAAGTATTACAATGAATGTCTTTCTTTTCCCGGACTATAAACGTAACGCTCTGATGATTATGCAAACCAGTATAAAGGTTTTAAACAACCAATAAAACTTTAAAGAGAATAACAATACCTAAACTTGCTCTGTGTTAACAAGGAGCTAATAAGGTTGACCAACATCGCAAGAACTCTTATTTAGGATTGGGAACTTGTCTGAAACTTATAAAATTCTGATTCATGGATCAATTCTTTGCAATTCGTTGTCTATGTACAACTTTGTTATCTCTAAGGATATAAGTGAATTACCAATGCAGATTTACCCTATTCTTCCTTTGGGAGGCTCAACCAATATTATCTCTACTGATGGAAGCTCCTTTTTCTGGCATTTTAGAAATGCAGGTAGTCCTTGATGTACGTCTATAATTTCTGTCGTTCAGCGAGACAGTTGTTCGCTGACTTTTAACTCATTTTATGACCTTTCTGGCCACAACTAAGTATATCACTTGTTAAATTAATAACACCGTTGTTAAGTGAATCGGGCTTCCCCATTGACTTTGTTTGTCGGAAAGCCGCAAAAGGGGGAATCACGTGACCCTGGGCCTCTGCAACCGTCATAAGTACAAGTCAGTTTCTAAGCGTCTGAATTTGGACCACGTGACTCTGGGGATGCTGCAACGGTCGTAAGCATGAAACATGGTCCTAAGTGACTTTTTTTCAGCGCCATTGTAACTTCAAACAGTCACTAAATGAACTGTTGTTAAGTCGAGGAGTATCTGTATAGTTCAGGGGTCTGCAACCTTAAACACTCAAAAGAGCCATTTGGACTCGTTTCCCACAGAAAAGAAAACACCGGGAGTCACAAAAACCCTTCCCGTGCCTGACTATTTCTTGAGCGGCCACAAAAACTAGCATATGTAGTTGAATTAAATGTTCTGTTTTCTTCTGAAACTTTTCTTTTCTTGGATTTATCCATGGTTGGCCTACCGGGGGTTGAATAGCTCAATAAATCATGTACCGGCAGGTGTCGCACATTGGCGGTTGTGACGCATATTTTGAGCAACAGGGAGCCACAGTAGAGGGGTGAAAGAGCCACATACGGCTCCAGAGCCACAGGTTGCTGATCCCTGGAATAGTTATACCCACACAAATGACATGCATTGGTAGTGTGATAAGAGCAGGATATTGTCGCATCACTAGGCAGAATTAGTGTAGACACTAAATTTTAATTTTACACGTCTCAGTGGCTGCAATCATTATTCAATATTCTTGGATCCTCTTATTGGACTGCTGTATTGAAAAAAATCTCTTTTTGCAAGTCATTTCTTGTTGGTCATAATATTTTTATATAAGCTCTTTGATGAATTGCCAATTACAGCAGGATAACACTCTAATCTCATCCGAGACAGTCCTAGTAACCACGTTGTTTCTCTAAAAATGTTACAGAGAACAAAATATATTTTAATTATTCCACAAATTAATTGCCTTGCGTGATGAGCTGTTTGGGGTTGATTCTAGAATATGTCATGATGCGTTTTCCTCCGTAAGCTAGGGCCCCTGTTCCTCTTCCGTGTTTAATTTATTTATTCCCTGCAACTTGCAAGTCAGAATTTGGATAATTTCCCCTGACATCCATAGACATTTTCCCGCGGAATGATGCCCTGATCATTTCTAGTATAACAGCGAAGAAAACACAGTGAAGAGGCTTGGAGAGCTAAAAAGAGCCCACTTTTAGTAATGAATAATGCTCAAGCAGCTGTCAAGCCACTTATTTTATATCCTAGATGTTTTGAGATACTAGGAACATTCCTGCCTTCATCAATGCGGAAGATAAGTCAAGTCAAGTCAAGGCTTCCATCCGTCTTTGCTGGTTTTTATCAGCCAATGTTGGAGCAAATGATTTGTTAATGTTGAGATTTTTCGCTCGGCTTCTATCTCCGGAGCAGGCAGCTCGCTGCTTTTCTGCAACTTTACAGCTATCTGTTTTAGCCAGTGAGGGATCGCATATTCGCTTTAATAAACAAATGCAGAGTTGCTGTTATCATTGCAGCTCTGAGGACGCGTCAAGAGGCTTAGGCAAAAAAACACCGCGGTGGATTTGCTCCCCGCAGCGTGCAAAACAGAGGCAGAAGTTCTTGGCATTACACATGCCAAGATCTTAATTTTGACCATTTCCCCAGAACCAAACCGAATCATTAGAGAGGCTAATAATGGCATCTTTCCTCAACTTTAGAAAGAGAATTATATTGGTTTGACTCTAATCTAAAAATGGGCATCTGGCGGTGGGGAGGATACATTTTTTAACGTTAAAAAAAAATCTTTACGCAATCCTTAGATAAGGAACAATAACCCTGTTCAGTGGTGGGATTCAAATAATTTAATAACCGGTTCTCTGCCCTAAGGACCGTCCGGGTGGACGTGGCCATGGTGGGCGTGGCCAGAGGGTGTGACAGGCAGCCCTCGGCCTCCTGCACCTCCCTGGGAGCGAAAACGTACCATGGGGGGGGCGCTACACCCCCCACACCCCATTTTGGGCCTAGGCCTCCCTGAAGCCTCCTGGAAGCGAAAACAGGCCGCAGGGGGGCTCTGCTCCCCCCAGGCCCCATTTTGGGCCTATTAGGCCTCCCTGCACTTACCCGGGAGCCAAAATGGGGCACGTGGGGACTCCTGGAAGGGGCAGGGCCTGCCAGCAATTTAACTACCGATTCGCCCGAACCGGCTGAATCCCACCACTGACTCTGTTCCTGAACCATGTGCATTTTTTAAATATGTTATCTTAGGGGGGGTGGTTAGGAGCGGCACAGGGGTCTCCAACCTTGGCAACTTTAAGCCTGGCGGACTTCAACTCCCAGAATTCCCCAGCCAGCAAAGCTGCCAAGGTTGGAGATCTCTGCTCTGGCAGACCCAAACGGAGTCATACATTCCGCTAATAGTAAACATCGTACCGAGATCTGCATAGTTATTCTTGCAGGATTGCCTCTGTCCACAGAAATATAGCTGAAAGGCAGGTTCATTGCATCTGCGTAGGGTGTTTCCATTTTCTAGTGCAGCAAATGCATCGCAAGTATAGCGGTAAGTGATGAATCCATAGCTATCTCTGAAAAGAATAAGAATATTAAGGCGTTACAACCTTGTAGAGATATTGGTAAGGATATACCTCCCCCACAGAAATAAAGGGAAAGGTTTTTACTTCAAGTCGAACAAAATTGAACATCGAAATGTGTACAAATTTTGATAGTTAAAAAGTTTTGGCAACAATTGGAGGAAATGATATTTGAAATGATGGGGAAAGCAATAATATTGAGACCAGAAACTATATTACTGTTGCTAATTAAGGAAATAGAACCAACAAAATATGAGAAAGAATTGATTAGAATTATGATTATAATGGGTAGAATTATAATAGCCAGATATTGGAAATTAGATGTGAATTTTAGAATAGAAGAATGGTATTGTGAAATGTGGAAATTAGCTTTAAATGATAAAATGACATGTGATATTAAAATTAGAAATGGTGACTATAAAGAAGACATTTTCTGGAAAATTTGGAAACCATTTGTGGACTATGCGCTGGGAAAATTGGATGCTTCGGTACCTGTACCCCGAGAACGTGGATTTTGGCGATCATGAGGATATATCCGAAGAACCAAATCTTCCTTTCTTATGTATAGCACAGGGTGAAATATTGTACATGTTGTTTGTAATGTTAGTAATTTAAAATATAAAATGTTAAAAATAAAAAAAAATAAAAAAATTGAACATCGAAATAATGTAATAAAAGCATGAACAGAATGCTGGCAAGGCAAAACATTACATAGTAAATATTTACCAAAGATTGAGAGGAAGGTGGATAAAGGATAAAAGCTGGCAATAGCTTACAACTAGAACCCTTAAAAAGAAACTGAAGGCTTGATTTTGGCTGCTCAAGAGCAAGCTATTCAAACTAACGCAAACAAGGCCAGAACTGAAAAATCATCAAAGTGCAGATTTTTCAAAGAGGAAAAAAAAAACAGTAGATCATACAGTCCCAAAAGTGTTTTTTCAAAAGGGAACTGGACTTCCTTTTTTCTTTTCTTGAAGACCTTTCGCTTCTCATCCAAGAAGCTTCTTCAGTTCTCAGGAAGTCCTGTTCCCTTTTGAAAAAGTCCATTTGGGACAACCATGGCCTGGGTGACAGAGACTCTCCACAGACAAGTAGATCGTATACTTGTCCAGTTCACGCAAGAAAATCGCACAAACTGGCTATAAACCATGACATAACACAGTTGCAAAAACGATTCACTGACACATTTCTAAAAATGTTCAGGTGCCAGAAATGAAAAATTGGTGGGATATTTATCCTCGCACCTGCTTAGAGGATGTATTGTAAGTGTATATTTTAATATTTTAATGTATCATTTTGTTATATTAGATTTACCAAATACGGAATAACAGAGATTTGTTAGTGTTAGATAAATAAAGATGGCACTATTATAATAGAGGGGTTTAGAATATACCATAGTTGATTTATTTTACCGTTGTCAATATATAATTTTGCTCATTTCTTCCTGTGTTTATCTCTCTCTTTATTACTTTATGTTGCTGGTCATTGACCGAATAAATAAATAAATTTCACATTTCAAATCCTCACAGTAATCCTGACATATTTATTGATGGAACAAAACATCTCATCTATAGCTAGCTTCATAAACATGGGTTGGAGAGGAAAGAGAAGAGAAAATCACAGTTTGAACATTATTGCATTTTTATGGCCATTTTTCAAATCTCTGGGTCCCCCTCCCCCCAAAATGCAATATCCTGTCAGAGCTGAAGAAGCTCCTTGATGAGAAGCGAAACATCTTCAAAAGAAAAAAAGAGCCTGACGCATTCAGAGGAAACCCTGGTATTCTATGGAAAAGCAGCGAATGCCCTGAAAATTAGGGCTGTAGGAAAAAATGGGAACAATTTTACCGATTTTGTGATCTCTTAAGAGGCATCAGTAATGGGTGGTGCTTTTTCACGAGGCAACTGGACTTTCCTTTGTTTTTCCCTTGAAGACATTTTGCTTCTCATCCAAGAAGCTTCTTCCGTTCTGGCTGAAGGATGGAGAATGGAAGGATTTATAGTCAGTCAGAGTTGAAGAAGCTTCTTGGATGAGAAGCGAAACGTCTTCGAGAAAAAACAAAGCCCAGTTGCCTTTCGAACAAAGCATCTTTGGGACAATCTTGACCTGCATGATGGAGAATCTCTGCAGACCTCTCTGGGGGGAACCAAAGGGGAAAGGAAGAGTAATTTTACCCATCGTCCTGTAGATTCAGGGTACACTCCTCAATTTCACCGAAAACTTCAAACCGGTCCCTCAGTTCTGTTCGCGTAGCACCAGATCCAAGTCTACCGACATATATGACACGACGTTCTTCCTGTTCGTAAGAAGAAATGGTACATAATTTCTACATAAGTTAGCCCAAAATGGCAGGTAGGCCTTTGAGAAGCAACGCATCTTAGTATTGATGTAGGAGCCGTCACTGCCTAAATCCCTACAGATGTTCAGCAATGAGATGATCAAACATGCTTTTTCGGTTCCTCAGATTCTTTGACTATCCATCCACTTGATTTAACAGAATAACAGAGTGGGAAGGGACCTTGGAGGTCTTCTAGTCCAACCCCCTGCTCAGGTAGGAAACCTTACATCATTTTAGACTAATGGTTGTCTAATCTCATCTTAAAAATTTCCAGTGTTGGAGCATTCACAACTTCTGAAGGGAACTTCTGTTCCACTGATGAATTGTTCTCACTGTCAGGAAATTCCTCCTTAGTTCTAAGTTGCTTCTCTCCTAGATTAGTTTCCACCCATTGCTTCTTTGTCCTACCTTCAGGTGGTTTGGAGAATAGTTTGACTCCCTCTTCTTTGTGGCAGCCCCTGAGATATTGGAAGACTGCTCTTATGTCACCCCTAGTCCTTCTCTTCATTAGACTAGACATACCCAGTTCCTGCAACCGTTCTTCATATGTTTTAGCCTCCAGTCCCCTAATCATCTTTGTTGCTCTTCTCTGCACTCTTTCCAGAGTCTCCACATCTTTTTTCCATCTTGGCGACCAAAACTGGACACAGTATTCCAAGGGATTTAACTATTTAGCTGCTCTATTCTGGGCCGGGACACCTGTTCAGCTTTTCACTGGCATGTTTACTTGGAAGCGATAATCTTATTGTGAATATTTTAACCACTTTAAGATACCGGGGAAAGAAGTGGAAGATGGAACTATTCTTAGCGTTCCTCAGCCATTAAACCACCCGTCATTCCGAGAACAAGTTTAAAGATAGGCCAGTTAAATAAAAATAGTTAGATGGTGGCCAAGGAGAAACTCAAGGAGCAGGCGTTTTATTGCTGGGTTCAAAGGCTTATCAGTGTCAGGGTTATTCCGTGGCTGCTGAGGTTCTACTTGTTCTTCCTCTTTATCTAGGAACTAAAATAGGACTCAAAAGCTCTCTCAGGAATGTCAAGGACACGGCCTGAGTAAATAAATTGCTTTTACTGCAGATTGTAAGCAGTTGTAAGGACGAAGCTCAGCTTTTTTTAGCCTATGACTCCAGCTATGTATCTGTGCATATATATCCCTCAAGCGATTTTCCTCCTGCTATTATTATTTACTTTATTCATTAAACATGAAACTCAACTTCTTCTTCTTCTTCTTCTTCTTCTTCTTCTTCTTCTTCTTCTTCTTCTTCTTCTTCTTCTTCTTCTTCTTCTTCTTCTTCTTCTCCTTCTCCTCCTCCTCCTCCTCCTCCTCCTCCTCTTCCTTCTCCTTCCACTTCTTCTTCTTCTTCTTCTTCTTCTTCTTCTTCTTCTTCTTCTTCTTCTTCTTCTTCTTCTTCTTCTTCTTCTTCTTCTTCTCCTTCTCCTTCTCCTCCTCCTCCTCCTCCTCATCTTGTATTGCATTTCTCAAGCTGGCCTGTTAATGGTTCCTCGCTGTTTTTTTCATAACACTCGGGTTTCTCACTTGGCTAGCTCAGTTCTTCTCCCAAAACACCACTCCAACGTACAAACAGACACTCTACAACTCTTAGTTAAAACTGCCCCAGGTTTTAGAGCCTAAAAGGATGGCCACTCTGGGATTCTTCTACGAGAGATCTCTGCAAACTTTGGAAGTGCTGTTTAGACACAGCCAAGCTAATGAGGCAGATAGAAGGAGAATCTTTCCGTCTTTTATTTTCTTAAAAATACCTTGAAATGGGAGAGGATTCAGCTCATAAATCTGGAAACAGTAAAGACTGGCTCCTGTACAGTGAAATATATATTTTCTCCCCTGAATGTCTCACCGAAACAGAAACTTAACTGTGCCGAACCACTTGGTGAGAAACAATTCGGTTGACATTAGCTATTGAACCCAAATGACTGACCAGATGGAGCATGACAGCAAATTTTCTCATATACTCCCATTTCCGACAAAATACCTAAATTGGAAAAGGGCAAGAAAAACGCATGAAGTTTCACGCACCAACGTAGAGAACACGGTGGAGTTACGTGCTGCCAATAAGCTCCTTCCCATATGCTTCCCTGAAATTTGTCATGGGTTTAATTATTTTTGGGCTTTTATCTACCTTTTCTCTCTTGTTTAGAGAGAGGTGGTGGTGGAAAAACCCCACTCTGATTTTTTTTTTGTTTAAGAAAGAAAAAAGCTGGGGAAAGCACAATTAAGGGAATAAGTAAAAGAGTTCAAATGTAGAAATTGAAATTTAACGCCGAAAGGCACCATATGTCCTCCGAGCACAGGAAACATTTGAATTAGCTGTTTCTTTAAATGGCAAACGGTTGTGCCATTTGGAAGGCATCCTGCCTGTTGTGAGATTGTGGCACCAGCTTTTTAGAGCCTTGATCTTTCCGATCGTTTTCCTTTGCAGTCTTTCCTAGCTGAGCACAAGAATTGATCAGACGACTGAATATAAAGTCCCCCCCCCTTTTTTTTTTTTTTTTTGTGTCTTCAAGTCAGTGTCGATTCCTGGCAGCTGCCTGGACACGTCGTCGTATTTTTCTTGCCAAAGAAAGCGAATACAATCCTGAGTTGTATAAACAGAGGCATAGAATCAAAATCACGTGAAGTATTAGTACTGCTTTATAAAGCCTTAGTACCTGGAATTCTGCCTCCAGTTTTGGTTACCACGTTACAAAAAAGATGTTGAGACTTTGGAAAAAATGCAGAGAAGAGCAACTAAGATGATTAAAGGACCGGAGACTAAAACATAGGAAGAACGATTGCAGAAAATGAGTTTGGCTATGTTGTGGCCCGTCAGCGACCTGTGCAGCTAGTAGCTGATTCAGACAGCGAGGAGGCTGATTTGGTGCTGCGCCAGCAGCCTGTGCAGCTGGCACTTGAGTCGGACAGTGAGGAGGCTGGAGAAGATGTGGTGCCAGAGGTGGAGATTCAGCCAGAACCTCCAGAAGCTCCCTTAAGTGAAAAGGACAAAGAGGAGGAGCCTCTTCTCGATGCACGGGCGCGCAGAGCTGCCAAAAGGCAGGAGTGGTTCCTCAGGAGGAGGTCTCCTCGAGAGTAAGGCTTGGGGCTAATTGGCCACTCCCTTAGCCTATTTAAGGAGGAACGCCGACTGAAGCAATTTGCAGGGAACAACGTTCACATACCTTCATGTCTTGTCTTGCTTATCTTATCAGCTTCCTGCAAATTGCTTCTGGGCATTCTGCCAACCACAGTAAGCTTTCATTATTATTCTTCGAATTCTTGGCAGCTGTTAATGCAGTTAATTAACAGCCGTTGTTGTAAAAAACTGGTTTATTTAGTAAACTAAAGTTTGAACGGACTTTGTGTGTGCTGCGTTCTTTGGGGTCTGTAGTTGGGGCAGAACAGGCTAGTCTAGAGAAAGGAAAGACTAGAGGTGACATGATAGCAGTCTTCCAATATCTCAGGGGTTGCTACCAAGAAGAGGGAGTCAAGCTATTCTCCAAAGCACCTGAGGGTAGGACAAGAAGCAATAAGGATGGAAACTAATCAAGGAGAGAAGCAACCTGGAACTAAGGAGAAACTTCCTAACAGTGAGGACAATTAACCAGTGGAACAGAAGTTGCCACCAGAAGTTGTAGGTGCTCCATCACGGGAGGTTTTTAAGAAGAGACTGGAAAACTATTTGTCTGAAATGGTCTAGGGTCTCCTGCTTGAGCAGGGGGTTGGACTAGATGACCTCCAGGGTCCCTTCCAGCTCTATCCTGATTGAATTAAAATGACAGTGTTATCTGCATAGAGCTTACAACTGCTTTCTGCCGCTCTCTTTCTCTCTGCTTTGCCCTTTCGGATTCTCGTTTTTCGTATTCTTTGCGATATTCTTCCCTCTTCAGCCTCTCGTGCTGATATTCCTCGTAGCTGTCGTATCTAGGAAACAAATGTGAATTGTTGAAATCAAAGGCCCAGATTTCCCCAAGGAGGCAAATGAACAAAGCCAGCCTCATCCTTTGCATTCTGTTGGCTTTTTTTTTTTTTTTTAAATATTTTTGGGCATATGCAAAACCAAGCAAACTTAAGTCAACTATCTGCAGATCCCTCAAATATCCTCAGATACAGACTCCTCACATATCAAATATCATCCCTCATATATGTACAGACCCCTCAAGTCCTGGACATAAACTGTTTCAAATTTCCCCCTCAAGACGATGCCACAGGGCATTGCACACCAAACAACTAGGACAGGTGTCATTCCACCCCTCCCATGCCATTACTCTGCTAAACAACTACACTGTCTCATGCCCTGGGATAACAAATCACGTAGAAAAGCTGTGCTACCATTATCCTTCTCATCTTTCCTACCACCTATTTCCTTAGATCTTTACGACCGTAACTTATTGTTGTATCTCACTATTTATGTTGCTTTTATTTAGTGCCCTGGCAAGATTTATGTTGATTGCTTATTGAGTATCCTATGACTATCACTGAGGGTTATATCTCATGATTTATGATTATGATTTATCACTTGTGGCTTGCATGTACACTGAGAGGTTCTGCACCGGAGACAAATTCCTTGTGTGTGTCAAGTCACACTTGGCCAATAAAGAATTCTATTCTATTCTATTCTATTCTATTCTATTCTATTCTATTCTATTCTATTCTATTCTATTCTATTCTATTCTATTCCATTCCATTCCATTCCATTCCATTCCATTCTAATATTCTATTCTATTCTATTCTATTCTATTCTATTCTATTCTATTCTATTCTATTCTATTCTATTCCATTCCATTCCATTCCATTCCATTCCATTCCAATATTCTATTCTATTCTATTCTATTCTATTCTATTCTATTCTATTCTATTCTATTCTATTCTATTCTATTCTATTCTATTCCATTCCATTCCATTCCATTCCAATTTCCTATTCTATTCTATTCCATTCTATTCCATTCCATTCCATTCCATTCCATTCCATTCCATTCTATTCTATTCTATTCTATTCTATTCTATTCTATTCTATTCTATTCTATTCTATTCTATTCTATTCCATTCCATTCCATTCCATTCCATTCCATTCCATTCCATTCCATTCCATTCCATTCCATTCCATTCTATTCTATTCTATTCCATTCCATTCCATTCCATTCCAATTTCCTATTCTATTCTATTCCATTCCATTCCATTCCATTCCATTCCATTCCAATATTCTATTCTATTCTATTCTATTCTATTCTATTCTATTCTATTCTACTCTACTCTACTCTACTCTACTCTACTCTACTCTACTCTACTCTACTCTACTCTATTCTATTCTGAACTTCATTCTACTCTACTCTACTCTGACCATAGGGTGATTGACCTGGATGTGATCTTGAATGTAAGGGAGAACCTCTATTTGCCTGGGTTCTACAATAACTCAACTCATAATAGTAAGATCTGTAAGGTAAATACATGTTTTTTAAAAAACACCAGGTTAGCTAGAAAGTGCCTCTCATATACCATTAACCATACCATACCATGACATAAATTATGACTATTTTTCATGCTTAGGACCACTGCAGCATCCACAGGGTCAGGTGATCCAAATTTGGATGCTTGGCAACTGGTTCATATTTAGATAAGGTAAAGGTAAAGGTTCCCCTCGCACATATGTGCTAGTCGTTCCTGACTCTAGGGGGCGGTGCTCATCTCCGTTTCAAAGCCGAAGAGCCAGCACTGTCCGAAGACGTCTCTGTGGTCCTGTGGCTGGCATGTCTCAACACCAAAGGCGCACGGAATGCTGTTCCCTTCCCACCAAAGTGGTGCCTATTTACCTACTCGCATTTGCATGCTTTCGAACTGCTTAGGTGAGGCAAGAAAGGGAGCTCATCCTGTTGTGCAGAGCTCGGGTCTCAAAACCGGGCTGTTAGCTCTCCAGCTGACAAGCCCAATGTCTTTAACCCCTGAACCCCCTTCACAGTCAAAATAAATTCCTCCTCATTCAAGGAATAACATATATTGTACGCAGATATCAAATTTATTTATTTATTTATTTAACTGAAGGAAAGTTATAAATATGCAAGAGAACCAAAATGAAAGTAAAATACATTCACATTGGCGGTAATATTACGGAAAGTAATGGAAGTGAAAATAGAATGCTTTTATATATATTGAATACTTTTGAATGCTTCTATATCATTCTAACCTATCTATCATATCTCTCTCTCTTTCTCTATCCATCTATAAATCCATCTATCCATCTCTCTACCTATCACTATCTATCACTCTCTCATCTCTATTTATCTATCATTATCTATCTATCTCTATCACTATCTATCATCTATCTCTCTTCCTATCTATCTCTATCTCACTATCTCTATCTCTATCTTTCTATCATTTATGTATCATCTCTATCAGTCTCCATCTCTATCTCTCTATCATCTATGTATCATCTATCTATCTCTATCTATCTATCTATCTATCTATCTATCTATCTATCTATCTATCTATCTATCTCTACCTATCATTTATCTCTCTATCTCTATCTCTATCTCTCTATCTCTATCTCTATTTCTATTATTTATATCACCACTATATCAGTCTCCATCTTTATTTATCTGTATATCTATGCATCATCTATGTATCATCTATCTATCTCTCTATTTATCTATCTACCTCACTCTACCTATCATCTCTATCTCTATCTCTATTTATATTATTTATATCATTTCTATCTGTCTCCATCTTTATTTATCTATCTATCTATCTATCTATCTATGTATCATCTATGTCTATCTATCTATCTATCTATCTATCTATCTATCTATCTATCTGTCTGTCTGTCTGTCTATCTCACTCTACCTATCATCTATCTCTCTATCTCTATCTCCATCTCTATTTCTATTATTTATATCATCTCGATCTCAGTCTCCATCTTTATTTATCTATATATCTATGTATCATCTATCTATCCATCCATCCATCCATCCATCCATCCATCCATCCATCCATCCATCTCTATTTATCTATCTGTCTGTCTATCTCACTATTGCTCTCTCTCACACACACACACACTCTATCTCTCTAACTCTATCATCTATGTATCATCTCTCTCTCTCATCTCTCTCTCTCTCTCTCTCTCTCCAGTATATCATCCTTTGCATGCTTTGCTAGGGGGGGCTGGAGCTGGGACAAGTCACAAGAACTCAATGCACCGCGTGCTGCTCAGGTCTCGAACAGGGGCTGACAAACTCTCCAGCTGACAAGCTGATCCATCACCCCCTCTTGCAAACTGAAATTAGCTTCCTACCAAAGAATGTACTGATGAAACACAGGCCTTCTAACTTTCCCGAAAGCGAGCCTTGTCTTTCATTAAGTGAAATCCCACCATCCCCTCACAGTTACCTTGAGGAGGAGCGTTTGCCGGGCGACCTTGACCTCGAACGGGAATACGGAGCGTGGGAACAATGCCTGCACTGTAGGAAGGGTCTCGACTGAGAGCGTAGCCTTTGGAACCGTTGAGCGAACGAGTTGGGGGGAGACCCCGAATCTCTGCACGGAGAATCCAGGGAAGAGCAGGAAGGTGACAAATCAAATAAGGTGTAGCCTTGTATCTTTTCGTTTTCCTCTTCGCTGTCATCCAAAAAACCCTCCATGGCTAGTCCCGAATTTATAAACATAGATAGCTTAGAGAACTGTTCATCGCTATAATGACCGTCGTCCCTCAGATCGCTGGTTTTAGTGGCCTCTTCCTCAAAAACAGCTTGGCTAGGGTGACCAAAATGCTTGTTGAGTTCGGCCCGGATCTCCTGGTCTTGGAGCTGTTTCCGGTTGTTGGATGGTAAGTCCTGCTTTCTCGCCTGAGAACTTTCTCTCTCATCCTCCTGGTTGTTTTGCTCGAAGGAAGAACAAATATGGCACCAGTGTCCGGGCAGGCAGCCTGTTAATTCAACCTGACTGGAATTCTGTAGTTCCCAGGAACGGTTGATGCATCGTTCTGTCTTAGAAATGACCAACTGACAGTAATCGTGGTCGCCGAACAGTCTCAAACCGAGCCGCCTCGCCTTCCTCTCCTCTTGACCCAGGGGCAGCCCACTTGTCTTGCTCAGCTGCGCGTACAGCTCCGACTGCTCTGGAACCTTCCAGAACAAATTATGTCCTTGAGAGATGGAAGACTCACCGCAGCGAGGTTTCGGGGAAAGTGGCATAACAGTCTGGCATGAGGCCTTGGGCTTTGGTGAAGTCCTAAAAGGGTTTTCTTGGCTGGCCTTATGAGGAGGGGTGGTAGGTGGAGTTAGGCCTAAAATACAAAAGGAGGAAGGGAAAGCGGGGAGGAAGGAGAAACCCAGGTTAATCCATGCTTCATATTGCAACCAGTTGCGGTCACCGTACTGCAAAAAAGACGTTGAGACTTTGGAAAAAGTGCAGAGAAGATCAAAGGCCTGGAGACTAAAACATATGGAACATATAAGAGCCACGGTGGCGCAGTGGTTAGAGTGTAGCACTGCAGGCTACTTCAGCTGACTGCTAGCTGCAGTTCGACAGTTCAAATCTCACCGGCTCAGTATTGACTCAGTCTTCCATCCTTCCGAGGTGGGTAAAATGAGGACCCAGATTATTGGGGCCAATATGCTGACTCTGTAAACCGCTTAGAGAGGGTTGTAAAAGCACTGTAAAGCAGTATATAAGTCTAAGTGCTATTGCTATTGCTACGAATGGCTGTAGGATTTGGGTTTGGCTAGTCTAAAGAAAAGAAGAATTAGGGGTGACATGATACTAGTATTCCAGCCTTTGATGGGCTGCCCCAAAGAGGAGGGGGTCAAGTTATTCTCCAAAGCACCAGAAGGCAGGGCAAGAAACAATGGTTGGAAACTAATCTAAGAGAGAAGCAACCTGGAATTAAGGAGAAACTTCCTAACAGTGAGGATAATTAACCAGTGGAACAGCTTGCCACCAGAAATCGTGGGCGCTCCATTCTGTTCTGTTCTGTTCTGTTCTGTTCTGTTCTGTTCTGTTCTGTTCTATTCTATTCTATTCTATTCTATTCTATTCTATTCTATTCTATTCTATTCTATTCTATTCTATTCACTCCATTAATTATTCTATTCTATTCTATTCTATTCTATTCTATTCTATTCTATTCTATTCTATTCTATTCTATTCTATTCCATTCCATTCCATTCCATTCCATTCCATTCTAATTTTCTATTCTATTCTATTCTGTTCTATTCTGTTCTATTCTGTTCTATTCCGTTCCATTCCATTCCATTCCATTCCATTCCCTCCATTAATTATTCTATTCTATTCTATTCTATTCTATTCTATTCTATTCTATTCTATTCCATTCCATTCCATTCCATTCCATTCCACTCTATTCTTTCTATTCTATTCTGTATTATTTATATATTATCTGTTCCGTTCCGTTCTACTCTACTCTACTCTATATACTTTAGGGTTAGTGTTAGGGTAGGCCACTCAGCTGGTTCCAAGGGAGGGCTAGTCCAGTACCTTAACCAGTAAGCCACACCAGAGCTTCCTTTTAACTGTATTTCACCATTTTAATCTTCAGAGTAATATTTCAAAATATTTACTCTTCAGCGCTAAAGCTAGTAGCCTCTCTTGTTCAGTATCCCCGCGGTATTTTGAAACCATTTGATTTATTCACCTTCCCTCTTTATGCAACATGGATCCTACCATTTTATAAATAAAATGAAACTGAATCCGCTACAGTGCAATTGTAAACTGTAAATCTACATGATCAAGGGATACATATAGCCTTTTGCGCTTATTCGCTCTTTTTAAAGCCAGATACGGTCATCCAAACAACAGAACTTGCCCCCCCACCCAAAAAACCCCAACAAACCTGACATGAATGAAAGAAAACATGAATTATACACTGTTGAAAAGAGACAGCAAGGTGCAAAACATTATACTATACCAGTGATGGCTAACCTTTTTGCCATTGAATGCCAAAAGGGGGGGAGCACGGGGGGGGGTGTCACGTGCGCGTGTGCCCACACCAATAATTCAATGCGCCCCAACTTCCCACTCTCTCACGCTTTTGGCACAAGATGGCATGGTGGGCCCGGTAGGCCCATTTTTCGCCCTCCCCAGCCTCTGGAGCCTGGGGATGGCAAAAACGGCCTTCTGCACACCCCCGGAGGCCCTCTGGAGGCCGGAAACGGCCTGTTTGCCGACTTACAGTGGGACTGGAAGTCCCATTGTTTGCTCTCCCCAGGCTCCAGAGCCTTTCTAGGAGCCTGGGGAGGACGAAAACAGCCTCTCCCCCCAGAGGCAGGAAACATCCCATTTGCCGACTTTCGGTGGGCCCAGAAGGCCTGAAAATCAGGTGGCATGTGCACACCGGAGCTGAGCTAGGGCAACGCTCACATGCCCACCGATATGGCTCCACATGCCACCTGTGGCACGTGTGCCATAGGTTCGCCATCATGGTACTATACTATATAGAGGGAAATGTTATGTTACAGACGGGCAGCCGTGATCGTGATTTGCAGCAACACTTTTGACTTGTGAGGTTAATTAACAGTCACCCACTGCTACCCCTGCGCAGAACACACTTGTGGCACTGCAACTTTGTAAGAAAACTGCGTGCGGGGATGATCGTGAAATTGAAACGGCAGGTAAGCCATCTAAATTGCCCCGGTGCTCCTCGAGCCTCACAAAAGAAAAGCTGAACTTTACCTTCCATTTAACAAATAGAGGCTTAAGTAAATAAAGAGGAGACAAATGTCAGATCAATAACGGTTTCCCCTCACAGCATGTTAATTTCCTCTGCGATTTGCCTCTTTGTAGAAAGGAAAGATCACGCACGCAACAGCCTCGCCGAAATCCTCCCATGATAGAAGTCAAACTCTTTCGTCTCCGAGGTTTAGTTTCGTGCAGGAAGTGTTTGCAAACCCTTCTGGCTCCTTTCTGAGTTCATCAAAGGGGGTGTCGCATTCCCTGGCTCACATATACACAGACACAACTTTTTAAATTTTATTATTATTATTTTTTTTACTTTAACATACAGTAGTGGCCAAAATTTTGAAAACCTTTTGGGAAAAGTGTATTTTTTAAAACTAGCTACCGTGTTTCCTCGAAAATAAGACCTCCCTGGATAATAAGCCCTATCCCCAAAATAAATCCTCCCCCGAAAATAAGCCCTCCCTGAAAATATTTAAACGCATTTGCAGCCCCGCCATTTCCGCTGGTTACGGTTAGGGAGACAGAGCTAGAAATCAGGTAAGATGGCAAGAGGAGCCCCGTCTTGCTCCATGCGCCCCAAAATAATAAGACCTCCCCCAAAATAAGGTCAAGCACTTATTTCAGGGTTCAAAAAAATATAAGACAGGGTCTTATTTTCGGGGAAACACGGTAATAACACCACTTTTTTTTTCCTTTGGAGTAGTACCATAAAATTATATATCAATGGAAAGATAATTGAATCAAGAATGTCATCCAATAACTTTTAGGAAGGATTTGCTATTAGAATAGGAGTTACAGTATAGAGAAGAAAAGTGAAACACGTAGAAAAAAAATGAGATATACAAAAATTATCACCATAGAAAAAATGAGATATACAAAAATTATCACCATGTCAGTGAATACTTAGTTGGGCAACCTTTAGCATGAATGATGGCCTTACAACGTCTTCCCATGGAGTGAACCAAGTCTTTGAGTTCTGCAGCTGTTCTCATGTGAAACCAAGATGGAATGGTGGCTTCTATTAACTGGGTTTTATTGCTGGGTCGCAAGTTCTGAGTAACCAGTTTCTTTAGTCAGCTGCATAGATTTTCCATTGGGATAAGAAGGTCTGGGCTATTCCCAGGCCATTCCAGCAGTGGAATAGGATTCTCTTGAAACTCCAAAAAAAAAAAAAAGTGGTGTTATTAGCCATCAAATCTCAAAAATACACTTTTCCCAAAAGGTTTCCACAATTTTGGCCACGACTGAATTACAACTTGTCTTCAAAAGTTTCGGGTGCTCCATCACCAGAGGTCTTTAAGAACAGATCGGACAGCTTGAGGCTGGTCCCTTTCAGCTCTATTCTGTATGTTATTCTGTATTCTATAGTGTTGGGAATCAAAACTTTCCAGTTATGAGATGCACTTTCTTCATGAGATTGAAGGAGACTCATAAACTGTCATGAGGGGAAATGCTTACAGAATACTGTAATATTTTTCCAGAAACTGTAGATATTTCCTGCTTTGTGCTCCAAAACAACTTAACTGATGCAAAAGAAAAGGTTCTTCATTTTTATTCTGTCCCCCACACAAAAGATTTTCAACCATTTGAGAAAGTTGCACAGTAACTTGTCTTAAAAAAAACAGTGATTCAATGTTTACCAAACACTATCAGGAAACTGTCGTGAAGGAGACATACGGTTTAAGAGACAGACAGACTAAGAGACGGACAGAGAGACAGACAGAATTAGGCTGTGCTACTTTATACCACCTGCTAGGTTAGCTAAAATGTTTCAAAATATGTCTAGCAAATGTTGGAAATGTAACCCAAAAAAATGGGCACATTTTATCATATGTGGTGGACTTGCGCCAAAAAAAAAAAAAGAAAGAAATTTGGGCAAAGATACATAGGTGGCTAGAAAAGATGATAGGGAAACATGAAGATTTTAAACCTGAACTGTTTTTATTAGGGATGATATCAGGAAAAAAATGATAAGGAAAGTATGTATTTAACATTACATGTCTTAATAGCAGTGAGGATTATATTCGCACAATACTGGAAAAATGAAGATATACCGTAAGCCGAAGAGATAGGAAGATACTAGATTGTGCAGAAATGGATAGACTGACATTGAAAATTAAGCAGAAAGAAGATGTAGAATATTATCAAACATGGAATCTATTTTACCAATGGTTGGAAAAAAGGGATGGTGATTAAGAATGCAATTTGTATTGTTAAGCAAATTAAATACCCAGACAACACGATGTTTATTAAGCATTAGGAAATGTATTTAATAGAAAAATCAATAAAATAAATAAATAAATAAAAACTTAGGCTGTGCTACTCCAAACACCATTCAGAGGGCTAGCAAGATCAGCAGGGGAAGTCTATATTTATTGGCCAATTATTGCAAATCACAATGTTTCAATTGCCAAAGTCTGTCCCAAAGGAAATTCTTTCTGGGAAAAATAAGAATCCTGACAACTTCAAAAATGGAAAGAGTCACGATTCCTTCTAATTTGAACTGAAGTGGAGAAGGATGAATCGGCTTGCAAACAAAAAGCACGAGTAACGCAAGACAAGGAGAGATTGCTACCACTTGGAGATTTACAGAAGCGATTCCTCTCTCTCTTTAATTGTCAAAGTCAATCTATTCATTTCTGCACAATCCAATATTTTCTTAATTGCTTCTGTAGGGATTTTCTCTGCTTTCCATCTTTGCGCAAATACTATCCTCGCTGCAGTTATAACATGGACAATCAAATATATATTTTCTTTACTAAATTTCTCTGGTAGGATACTCGATAGGAACAGTTCAGATTTTAAATCTATATGTTGTTGTATCATTTCTTGTAACCATGTTTTAATTTTAATCCAATAATTTCTCGCTTCCGGACATGTCCGCCACATATGGTAATACGATCCTGATGCCTGATGGCATTTCCAACATTTAGTTGATTTATCTTTAAACATTTTTGCCAATTTTTCAGGTGGCATGTGCCATCTGTAAAACATTTTATATTGATTCTCCTTATATGCTGTGGATATTGTTAATTTATAATTCCTTTCCCATAGCTGCTGCCATTTATCTAACTCAATTGAATATACAAAAATGTTTGCCCAGGCTATCATTGCTTCTTTTACCTGTTCTTTTTCTAGTTCAATACTTAGTAAATGGTTTTATATATATTAATTAATTAATTAATTGTTCATATATATATATATAATTAATTGTTCATCTGTTCCTGTATCTTATCCAATTCTGTCATTTCTAGATAGAAACCATATAATTTAGCATCTTTTTCATATCTTGTTTGAATTTGCATACGAGTATACCAGTCCATCTCAATCCCTTGTTCTTCTATTTCTTGTTTCTCTTTCAATTCCCCCTTATCTGTTAAAATATCTTTATATCTAAGAATATTTCTAATATTAATAATGTTTGGATGTATTGATGCTTCCATTGTTGATAACCATGCTGGTATTTTCAAATAATATTTATCTCTAATCTTCTCCCACACTAATAACAATGCATTTCTTACATAATCTCACAATCTCACCCCAGTAACGGCTCTTGCCAGGCAATTCTGACTTTCTAAATTCAAGGAAAAGAGTGCAAGTTTTGACGAAGAAAGTGTGGAAGTTTATCTATCAAAACTTCCGGTGAAATAAAATCTATTCCAAAATGAGTAGAAAGGTTTAGAAAAGACAAATGGAAGCAATATGTTTTTAAAGGAGAGATTGGAGGTCTCAGCTTCGTTGAAATGGTTCAGACTCTTCCATAAGTCACCTTAGATGATGTTAGACAATAGAATTACCGCCAAAATATTTCCTCTGTCCAGTCATGTCCGACTTTAATGCAAGGTGCTCCTTTCTGTTTCTTGGCCGAGGGAGCCAGTGCTATCCAAAGATATTTCCGTGGTCACGTGGCCAGCATGGCTATATGCCAAAGCTGCACAGAAAGCTGTTACCCTCCCTCCCAAATGGTGCCTTTTTATCTACTCGCATCTGCATGCTTTTGAACTGCTTAGGTGGGCAGGAGCTGAGCCAAGAACAGGAACTCACCCTGATGCGCGGAGCTCGGGTCTTAAACCTGGGCTCTCAGCTCTCCAGCTTCAAGCCCAGCGCCTTTTACCGCTGAGCCATAGCGCCAAAATAAATTCCTAAAATAGAATGCTTTTAAATATTGAATGCTTTTGAATGCTTCTATATCGTATCTCCTATCTATCAATCTATCTATCCATTTCTATATTTCTATATCACTATGTCTATTTCTATATCTTTCTCACTTTCTCTATCTATCTATCTATCTATCTATCTATCTATCTATCTATCTATCATCTATCCATCCACCCATCTCTACTTGTCTGTCTGTCTGTCTGTCTGTCTGTCTGTCTATCTATCTATCTATCTATCTATCTATCTATCTATCTATCCATCCATCCATCCATCTCTACTTGTCTGTCTGTCTGTCTGTCTGTCTGTCTATCTATCTATCTATCTATCTATCTATCTATCTATCTATCTATCTATCCTACCCTATCCCTCTCTCTCTCTTTCTATCTACCCATCTATCTATCTCTATCACTATTCTCTTTCTCTCTCTCTCTCTCTCTCTCTCTCTCTTGCTCTGTCTGTCTGTCTGTCTGTCTGTCTGTCTGTCTGTCTGTCTGTCTGTCTGTCTCCATCCATCCATCTATCCATCCATCCATCCATCCATCCATCCGGCATGTCACACAAAAAGATAAATAAGAAATAAGAAAAACTTTTAAATTAGTACTTTGTCACCAATTTCTATCTGTATCTATCCATCATCTATCCATCATGTATCTATCTATCTATCTATCTATCTATCTATCTATCTATCTATCTATCCATCCATCCATCCATCCATCCATCCATCCATCCATCCATCCATCCATCCGGCATGTCACACAAAGAGACAAATAGTGCAATAAGAAAAACTTTCTAATTAATACTTTGTCACCAATTTCTGCTTTCTGTTTGAAGGAACCTTTTAACTTAAGATACAGCCTTCCATATGACATATGATCTCAGCTAAAAAGTCTCGAAGAGAGGTTTCTGTTAAATTCGTATTCGAGAGTGGAATGACAAAAACTGAGTTTTTGTAGGAGAAGACCAGGCTGAGCTGAGGTCAGGGTCAAACACATCATTAGTTTGGAGTCGCAAGACAGCTAAGTCCAGCCCCTTGTGAATTCTATTGACTCTTATCTAGCACCAATTTCCCTTGACCATTAGTAGATAAGATTCTTGTATATAGGTAGCATGAAATAAACTCATAGCACTTTTGACCTCTATCCCTGCTCTTATTTTTTTGTGCCAGACAGTTTGAGGATTTTATGCTTCTGTTATAGTTCTCCAAACAAGGTCAACTGGTGGCTAACACTCGGATTGAAGGACTAGCAGATAACACCAGAGCTCTAAGCGAAATTAAGAACTTGAAAATGGAAAGTCACAAGAAAAGAACCATACTCGTACACTCTTGACAAAAACTCTCAACCTGAACTTATCTACAGAAGTCAGAAAGATTTGAGTTCAACTTTCCTCTAAAAAAAGAAGAGAAAAAAAAGGAAAATGGGAATAGGCAAAACTCACATGATAATAGGTAAAGGTAAAGGTTCCCCTCGCACATATGTGCTAGTCGTTCCCGACTCTAGAGGGCGGTGCTCATCTCTGTTTCAAAGCTGAAGAGCCACAGCTGTCCAAAGATATCTCCGTGGTCATGTGGCCGGCATGACTCAATGCCAAAGGCGCACGGAACGCTGTTCCCTTCCCACCAAAGGTGGTCCCTATTTTTCTACTTGCATTTTTTTTATGGGCCTTCGAACTGCTAGGTTGGCAGAAGCTGGGACGAGTCACGGGAGCTCACCCCATTACGCGGCACTTGGGATTCGAACCGCTGAACTGCCGACCTTTCTGATCGACAAGCTCAGCATCTTAGCCACTGAGCCACTGCTGATGATAATATTTTTATCACATGATAATTTGATCACATGATAATATTGAATGGCAAAAGAAGTTTTAAATAAGGTATTTTTTTCCCCCTCTCTAATTCCCTTCTTTCCACTTTCCTGGGATCGAAACCTGGAAGAAAATTAATCCTCTCTTTATTCACAACGAGTCGCGGTTCTGCTTTGCCTTCCCTCTAATCACAGCAATCTTGATTTCCATCTCGTGGCATGATCCTAAATCAATAGTGCTAAAACATTCTGGGCCTTTTCGGATTATTTCACGCCGGTTGAGTTTTCCTCCCCCAGTAAACGTACACGTTTTGTGCATGGAGAAGAGTGCAAGGTATACTCTTTGCTCTCTCTTGAACTTCCCGGAGTTTGGCAGATTTATGGAAGGACAGATGGCCATTACAGGTTGAAAGCTGACAAGAGGCAGCTCGGAGCATTGTTAACACACTTACACAAACTCTCAGCAGTGCGGGCACTGTGCAGAATGTAATTCCGAGGATCGCTTTTTTATTGCCGTCTATTTTCCTTTTGTCAAATGGGCTTGGTGTGCGCAGGAACAAATGGCTCCTATTACCCGGAATGTAATGGGTGTCAGACAAATCACGTAAGGCAAACAATCAAGAGTATATAGGTCATATTTCAACCGAGCACAGACCTTAGTAATATTTATGATTACTGCATTGAAATGTGCTCTATAATAAAACAAGGACCTCTACATCACACCGCACGCATTTTGGCACGGCAAACTCGGAAGGGGTCGGGAGTGGGCTGCGAAAATTTTAGCAAGGGGTTCTCTGCCCAGTTGCTGGGTGGCCGTGGCCTAGTTAGCCTCCTGCACCATGGCGGCGGGGGGGGGCGTTTTTCCCCTCCCTGGCCTTCTGGAGGCTTTCTTCGAGCTTCCAGGAGGGCGAAAAGAGCCTCCCCAGGCTCCGGAGGCCCTCTGGAGCCTTCCCGAACTTCTGGTAGGCCCATTTTTCGCCCTCCCCAAGCCTCCGTGCGCATCCTGCACTTATCTGCATCCAAAACAGCAGGTGGGCGGGGGCCAGCGAGGAGTGGGATTTGGGGGTTCTCCGAACTGCACAGAACCCCTGCGAACCCCCAGCAGCCCACCCCGGGAAGGGGTACCAACCCGCCATGCTAATTTGTGCTTTCAGATCTGAGATTTTTCATTATTATTTTTTTCATTTTCCAAAGGAAAATGAGAGCACAAATGAGAGCACCAATTTCTGGACTGAGATAAGCAGTCTAACGAGATTGTGTGTGGTTGTTCCTTATTGAAAAAGTTCCAAAGTTCATCTCACATGTCAGTGGAAGCCTTGGGTTTGAGATTTTCTGGCCCAGCAGCCAAGGGAAGATGTGTCTTTGGAAAGGGAGAATGGAAGCCACCTGAGATCCAGCAGGTAGTTCAAATGGGAAAGATGAGGTGATAAAACACTCTTCTTTGAGTGTTTCTTTGAATACATGAAATCAGTGGTGGAATGCTGCCAGTTTAACAACTGGTTCGATGAGCGTGTGCTTTGCGCGTACTTAAGGCACTTGCGCGCAATGCAAAAAATGGAGCATTTAGAAGCTCAGCTGCTTAACTTCCAAGTCAGTAATGGTAAGTAGAACAGCGGGGGGGGGGGAATCAGGTGTGCCGCGCGATTGAGATGATCTACAAAGCAGGAAATAAAGGACAGGATAGAGCTGGGGTGGGTGGGCAGGGCCAACTGATTGTCGGCGCTACCGGTTCGCCCGAACCAATCCAAACCGGCTGAATACCACCTCGGCATGAAATGGCTTTCCAATCTCATTTAATGGGTGTTAAGTGCCTCGGAGCTAGAGTAGGACACATTACAGCTGGTTCTCGACTTACAACAGTCCATTTAGTGACAATTCAAAGTCACAACTTTGAAAAGCACTGAAAAAAGTGACTTATGACTGTTTTTCTGTTTTCTGATCTTTTCAGCATCCCCATGGTCATGTGATCAAAATTAAGATGTGTGGCAACTGACTCGTACTTATGACGGTTGCAGGGTCCCAGGATCAACTTTTGTGTCCTTCCGACAAGCCAACTCAATGGGGAAGCCAGATTCACTTCACGACGGGGCTACTCACTTATCAACCGCAGTGATTCACTTAGCAATGGAGGCAAGAAAGGCCGTAAAATGGGGCAACGCTCACTTAACCAATGTCTCCCTTAGCAACAGAAATTTTGGGCTCAACTGCGATTGTAAGTCAAGGACTGTGTGTTCATCCCAAACAAATATTTCATTTCTCAAATTTAAATTCATTATCCAGAATTTAAGCTCCAAATCGACGGGATAGTACAAACATACAGACACAACATATGGACATTATAATATTGGCTGCCTTGTTTGATCTGGCTGTGAAATTTAGCCTGATGGACAGAATTTACTCAGAAACAAGTTCCCGGGACATTCTGGACTGATTTTTTTGGTGTCCTACCGTAAAACCATTGACTCCTAAGTCACTCAGATCCAGGATGGGACAACTGGCCATATTCAAATGGTTACAGTCAACTCATCATGGTCAATTCACGACAGGAGATTTCAACAATTCAATGGAATTACTTAAAATAGTTTTAAAAAACCTATTTTAATGTTTGTCATTCAGATGTCATTTTGTCCTTTCTTTGGCATCCTTTAACCATTCTGTTCCACTGTTTTGTTTTTTTTGTTTTTTGATATTAGGGTAACTCTTCTCTTATGGCAAGGTGCCCCACGGTGAGTTGGCCATGGCAAATTGTCCAGCAATGAATTAGCTGTGGTGAGTTGTTACAGACCCCTCAAGTCTGCCTTATCAACCACAATAAATATCACAAGTCACCCTTAACTAGAGATTCGAACGTGTTTCAGTAAGTGCACACCGGTTTCCCTCTAGAACAGTGATGGCTAACCTTTTTGCTGTCACGTGCCAAAAATGGGGGGAGCGCAGGGGGTTGTGCGCACATGTGCCCACATCCATAATTCAAAGCCTCCCGCATCCCCGTGCATGTGTGTGTGACCCCCTCCACTGCCCCCGCTTTTGGCACGCGATGGCACAGTGGGCCTGGTAGGCCTGTTTTCTGCCCTCCCCAGGCTCCAGAGGCTTTCTAGGAGCCTGGGGAGGGCTAAAACAGCCTTCCCCACCTCTGGAGGCCCTCCAGAGGCTGGAAACAGCCTGTTTTCCAACTTCCGGTAGGCTCGGAAGGCCCGAAAATCAGTTGGCCGCGTGCGCAAATGCGCTGGAGCTGAGTTAGGGCAACGCTTGCGTGCCCACCGATATGGCTCCACATGCCATCTCTGGCACGCATGCCATAGGTTCGCCATCACGACTCTAGAATGTCTACAAATCCTTGTCCTGATTAATCACATTGCATGTCACGTACAACCAATAAAACTTCAGTGTTAATCTTCAGGTATCTACTGTGTTTCCCCAAAAATAAGACCCTGTCTTATATTTTTTTGAACCCTGAAATAAACGCTTGGCCTTATTGCCATGCGCTCAAAAACTCGATTGGGCTTATTATCAGGGGAGGTCTTATTTTGGGGAAAACAGGGTATCTGTCTATGTCTATCTATCTATCTATCTATCTATCTATCTATCTATCTATCTATCTCTATCTATCTATCTATCTATCTATCTATCTCTATCTAATTTATCTCTATTTATCTCTATCTCTATCTATCTATCTTTCTATCTATCCATCCATCCATCCCTATCTATCTATCTATCTATCTATCTATCTATCTATCTATCTATCTATCTATCTATCTATCATCTATCTTTCTCTATCTAATCTATCTCTATTTATCTCTATCCCTATCTATCTATCTATCTATCTATCTATCTATCTATCTATCATCTATCTATCTCTAGCTACCGTGTTTCCCCGAAAATAAGACCCTGTCTTATATTTTTTTGAACCCTGAAATAAGCGCTTGGCCTTATTGCCATGCGCTCAGAAGCCTGATTGGGCTTATTATCAGGGGAGGTCTTATTTTGGGGGGAAACAGGGTAATAATTCGTCTCACTTGCCGATATGCATATTTGTGAACTCTAGAAAAAGCGAATCTGTCAAGCGTTTTGAAAAGCAGGCTACAATATCCGCATTATTATTTAAATTTTTTTTAAAAAAACACCAAACCCACCCACACACAACAGATTCGTTTATATCTGAAGACTTTTGGAAATGGGATTATGCAGGGAATCATTATTTAAAGCCACTTAAGGCACTGAACACAAGATAATGGCCTGATCCAGTGAAAAAAAACCCAGCAGGGTTTCCCTATGACACAAAACAGCCAAAGCTCTCCGAACGGATAATAAAATTAAATAACCATCATATAATAATAATAAAAAAACCCACATGTCTGTCAAAGAGTCAGTTTAATCTTGTTGTCACTAAAGCAGAAGATAAATATAGACCTCTGGAGATATATATATTATATATATATGTGTGTGTGTGTGTGTGTGTGTGTGTGTGTGTGTGTGTGTGTGTGTGTTTTCTTCTAGCCAGGTTTTCCCTACGTAGCCAAGGTTTTTTTTTTGGTAGCTCCAGCTCAGTAGAATCACATCTACTCGGTTCTGGGCTTTTTTCCTTTCTAACAGCTAGCAAGCTCTAACTGCTAGGTGGGAGACCTAAATAGATCCATTTCTAGCTCGTTTGCTTTCATCAGTAGGCCACACCCATATCTTATGTATCCTCCCTGTAAAGGTACAGTATCAATTTTCTTACTTCTTCGTAGGGTTTATGTGTGTTTTTCTTCTAGCCAGGTATATATAAATTATTATATATATATATATAATAATTTACCAGATAGTAAGTCCCTGCGGTTTAAATTCCTGCTTGCTGTCCTATCACTTTATCAGAAGGCAGATTTTGTAGACAAAGCAGCAGAGATGTGAGAAAAAGAGAGAGAAATTTTTACAGGCCTTTGGTTGCGAAAGTTAAATATTCTCAGCAAAGTTTTGTGGCGCGTCTGAAAACTCCCAACACCAAATTCTGCAGACAGCGCCCTAGTAAGAAATGCCTAACGATCAGCTTCCTTTTTGTGAGTATCCCGGGAGAATTCGGTTGCTGAAGGAAGAATATATATATTTGCTATGTTGTCAAAGTGGGAAACCTTTACTTTTTAAACCTTTACTTTTTTAAAAAAAGGCTTATCAATATTTAATTTAAGAGTATGTTTATGTGTACACTTGTGGGATCTGAGTAGATCTAAATCATTGCTTGGCGTCTCGCGATTGTTTTGAAGCAGGGTATACAATTTTTTAAAAAAGGATTATTTGTTTTTTTTAAAAATAAACCTGCAATAGAGATCGTACCGGCGTACAAAGTTGTATCTGAACTTCTCATGCCCAGTGAAATCAAGGAGATGTTCCTGAACAATTAATCATTTCTGGGTGTGATTCAGTTTGGATCCAGCCTGCATTGCTTTCTGAATTGTCTTTTATTTAGGGCAATTATGTACAAATCGAGAAAGCTCCATCTGTTTTTCAGCACGAGGAAGAGGGCCAAAAGGACACTGCACACATGCAAAAATATTTCTCTTAGGCAGGCTGTGGTGCTTCATTACCCAAACTGTATTCCTGTTCAGTCTTAAAAACATCCTGAATATTTTCGGAGAACATCCCCATTTCGGTAATTCTGACAACACTGCATGATTTTTCAGGAAGAAAAGATTGCATGTTGTGGAATCTAACAGTAGGATTATACAAATTTAGATTGTTAGTCCATGCTAACGGAAGACAATAACTGACTTTACTAAATAGTAGTAACTGTGAAGGGGATCTTGGAGTCCTAGTGGACAACCATTTAAATAGGAGCCAGCCGTGTGCAGCAGCTGCCAAAAAAGCCAACACAGTTCTAGGCTGCATCAACAGAGGGATAGAATCAAGATCATGTGAAGTGTTAATACCACTTTATAAGGCCTTGGTAAGGCCACACTTGGAATATCCAGTTTTGGTCGCCACGATGTAAAAAAGATGTTGAGACTCTAGAAAGAATGCAGAGAAGAGCAACAAAGATGATTAGGGGACTCGAGGATAAAATATATAAAGAACGGTTGCTGGAACTGGGTATGTTTAGTTTGATGAAAAGAAGGACTTGGGGAGACAAGATAGCAGTCTTCCAATATCTCAGGGGCTACCACAAAGAAGAGGAAGTCAAGCTGTTCTCCAAAGCACCCGAAGGCAGGACAAGAAGCGACGAATGGAAACTAATCAAGGAGAGAAGCAACCTAGAACTACGAAGAAATTTCCTGACAGTTAGAACAATTAATCAGTGGGACAACTTGCCTCCAGAAGTTGTATATGCTCCAACAACGGAAGTTTTTAAGATGTTGGATAACCATTTGTCTGAAGTGGTATAGGGTTTCTTGCCTAAGCAGGGGGTTGGACGAGAAGACCTCCAAGGTCCCTTCCAACTCTGTTATTCTATTCTATTCTATTCTATTCTATTCTATTCTATTCTATTCTATTCTATTCTATTCTATTCTATTCTATTCTATTCTATTCTATTCTATTCTAAACTGTAATTTTCTCATTTCTTCCTGGAGCTTAAACCTGAGCAAAGTGTATTTTACTTCAAAACTAGCTCTTTTCATCTTCAGTCATTGACTGAGATGGGCAGCCACAGAAATTGAAGAAACAAACAAGCAAACAAATACAAACCTTCAAAGAAAACGTAGAAAGCTTCTCTAGAAGCCATTCATGGTCCAAACTCTACAGCCTTAGGAGACCTGCAAGGATCATCGTATACTTTGACATGGTCAAAAAAAATAAATAATCCCTTCCTTGATTTGGACTTTAGGATAGCTCGTTTCAAAATGTACTAACCGAAGATGAGAATCCACAAGTTAAAGGACAACCACAGCATGGAAACGTATTGTGTTCAGCCCATTGAGATTGGGTCAACAGCATGGGAGAAACCCGTGTTGAAACATCTCCCAGCCAAAAAAATAAAATAAAATAAAATAATAAAATAAAATAAAATAAAATAAAACAAAACAAAACAAAACAAAACAAAACAAAACAAAACAAAACAAAACAAAACAAAACAAAACAAAACAAAACAAAACAAAACAAAACAAAATAAAATAAAATAAAATATATGAAGCGTGACTTGGTCTTCTGTCATTTTTGTAGCCTCTACCTTGTCTTTCCAAAGGAACTCTGCTGTACCCACCAGCAAGGAAAAGACACAGGAGCTGAAAGATTAAAAGTCTGTGTCAAACAACTAAGGATGGATTGGGGGTATATTTAAATTGAAATGTCAGATGGGGGTGTTGCAATCTTTCCTAGGGCACAAAGAACGGAGTTTTAATTGCAGTTCTTTCACCAGAAACTTTAAACAATCTCACACGCTAACAAGTTTTTAAAAAAGACATTTTGAGGGGGAGAAAAGTTGACTAGCAACCAACTCCTCTTAAGACGAATAGTTTCAGCTTCTTCATTTTCCCTGTTAAACAGGGAACTGTGAGAGAGTTAAGCACAGAATGCGTTCTAGGATACTCAACTGAAATCATTATTATGCATGGGGGGGAAGGCTTGTAAGTTACACAGACTTTTTCAAATTCATCTAAAAAAAATAATCTTTTCTTGCAGTCACCTCCTGTTGAAGTGACCCTTTGTAAGGTCTTTCTCTTTCCTATACTTGGGTCTCCCTTCACCAACTCTTCCATTGTCAAAGGTTCACCGTAATCTCTTTGAGACAGAAACTGATTCGGCCATGGGATAACACACCAGGGAGGAGATTCTCACAAACTTTTTAACCACACCACAGAATTTGTCCCCTCTGTTTACCAATGTTCATCCACAACATACATGCAGAAAGAAGAGATTTTGCATTTGTGTTACAAAACTGAAAGCAACGGAGGAGAGAGAGAGAAAGAGAGAGAGAAAGAAAGAGGGAGAAAGAGAGCAAGGGAGAGAGAGAGAGAGAGAAAGAGACAGAGTGAGCAAGGGGGAGAAAAAGAGAAAAAGAAAGAGAGAGAGAGAGAGAGAAAAAATGAGAGCAAGGGAGAGAGAAAGAGAAAGAATGAGAATGACACACACAGAGAGAAATGAGAGAAGAGAGAGAGGAGAGAGAGAGAGAAAAGAGGAGGGAGAAAGAGAGAGAGAGAGCAAGGGAGAGAGAAAGAAAGAGACAGAGAGTGAGCAAGGGGGAGAAAGAGAGAAAGGGAGACAGAAAGAGAGAGAGAGAGAGAAAGAGAGAGAGAGAAAATGAGAGCAAGGAAGAGCAAAAGAGAGAGAATGAGAATGACATACAGAGAGAAATGAGAGAAGAGAGAGGAAAGAAAAAGAGAAAAGAGGGGGGGAGAAAGAGAAAGCAAGCAAGGGAGAGACAGAGAGAAAGAGAGAGAGAAAATGAGAGCAAGGAAGAGAAAAAGAGAGAGAATGAGAATGACACACAGAGAGAAATGAGAGAAGAGAGAGGAAAGAGAGAGAGAAAAGAGGGGGGAGAAAGAGAGAGCAAGGGAGAGAGAGAGAGAAAAAAGAGACAGAGTGAGCAAGGGGGAGAAAAAGACAAAGAGAGAGAGACAGAGAGAAAGAGAGAGAGAAAGAGAGAGAAAATGAGAGCAAGGAAGAGAGAAAGAGAGAGAATGAGAATGACACAGAGAGAGAAATGAGAGAAGAAAGAGAGAAGAGAGAAAAGAGAGAAAGAGAGAGAAAGGAGAGAGGAGAGAGAGATGAAAGAGAGGGAAGCAAAATCAAGGAAGTTTCTATTTATATTATCGTCGTTTGGGCTTTGATGGCATGAGCAGAGCAGGCTGGCTAATGGCCTTTTCAGTTCAAGCCTGAGATCAAGGCAACTGCTATTTAAACTGTTATAAATAGAGCCACGGTAGCACCAGAACGACACAATCTGAGGACGCAAGAGAGCTTTGCAGCTGTAATTTGGACTCGCACGGGGCACCTGTGACCTCTGTCATTTGTCAAAACTAATTTTGGTCGGGTTGGGTGTGTGTTTGTGTGTGTTTGTGTGTGTTTGTGTGTGTGTGTGGTTATTGCTTTTCAGCTAAAGTGGGAGTTACCCAAGACGTTTGCTTTTCCAAACGGAGGAGATGGAAGCAGCTGCATAAGCTTCCTAGCAGCGTCTTCTTAAGAGAAGCGGCAGAATTGAGGAAGGGATGTAAAACGTGCAGCATTGGTACGGGTTTACCTGCACGTAGACCAGGGGTCGGCAACCTTAAACACTCAGAGCCACAAAGGTCCTAACCGGAAGCCCCCCTGTTCAATTCTGGAGCTGACCAGAAGTCCGGTTCCCCCACCATAGAGTCTCCTCCTAATATGACGTCCTTTTTCCTCTACCTGTCCTAACCGAAAGCCCTATCAATTGTGGAGCCGACTGGCGACAGGGAGCCGCAGCAGGGGGATGAAAGAGCCACATGCGGCTCCAGAGCTGCAGGTTGCTGACCCCTGACCTAAATAAACCAGGAGACTGTTGTTAAAATATGCCCCTTGGCTTAAAAATAACTGAAAGCTATAAAAAAAAAGAAAGAAAGAACAGCCGCATTGGGAAAACCTCTTCACCTGCAAAAGACAGGTGAAAGAAAAACACTCTTGAAAGAAAAAAAAATAGAGCTTTCAATTTGCCATATCAAAGCTGCAAATAGATCCTAATATACATACATTGAAGTGAGAAGGGAGGGAGGCAGGCAGGCAGGAAGGAAGGAAGGAAGGAGGAAGGGAGAGGAAAGAAGGAGGAAGGGGAGAAGAAGGAGGAAGGAAGGAAGGAAGGAAGGAAGGAAGGAAGGAAGGAAGGAAGGAAGGAAGGAAGGAAGGAAGGAAAGAAGAAGGAAGGAGGAAGGAGGAAGGAAGGAAGGAAGAAGGAAGGAAGGAGAGAGAAAGGAAGGAAGGACAGAGGAAGGAAGGACAGGAAGGAAGGAAGGAGGGAGGGAGGAAGGAAGGAGAGAAGAAGGAAGGAGGAAGGAAGGAAGGAAGGAGAGAGGGAGAAAGGAGAGAGGAAGGAAGGAAGAAGGAAGGAAGGAGAGAGAAAGGAAGGAAGGACAGAGGAAGGAAGGAAGGAAGGAAGTAGGGAGGGAGGAAGGAAGGAAGGAAGGAAGGACAGAGGAAGGAAGGAAGGAAGGAAGTAGGGAGGGAGGAAGGAAGGAAGGAAGGAAGGAAGGAAGGAAGGAGAGAGGAAGGAAGGAAGGCAAATAGACACTATCCTTTGGTGTTAGCAATGATGAATAAGACGATAAAACATTTCCACATTACTACCAAGAAAACTAGCAGTGTATCTGTGAAGTCACCCTGATCTCAATTACAATACACATAACAAGAGTTTGGAATTTGGCTCAATGATTGTGGCCACCATCTTGAATCTGTGATACTCCCGTCTCCCATGGATGCTTCTGGTTTCAACACATGATTTAGGCCTTAACTGGATAGGTATCGTCAGGTTAAGAACTCCTCAAATCTCTTTTTCAATTCACTGAAAACTTTCAACTTTGTACAAGTAGTCCTTGACTTACAATCACCATGGAGCCCCAAATTCCTGTTGCTAAGTGAAACATTGTGAAGTGACTTTTGCTTACCGTCTTACAATCTTTCTTGCCGCAGTTGTTAAGCGAGTGACACGGTTGTTAAGTGGAACCTGGCTTCCCCCTTGGACTTCGAAGGTCACAAAAAGTGACTCCAGGAATGCTTCCACCGTCATAAATATGAGTCATTGGCCAAGCATCTGAATTTTGATTATGTGACCTTGGGGACACTGTACTTACGGTCGTTAGTGTGGAAAGTCACTTTTTGCAGGGCTGTTGTAACTTTGAACTGTCAGTAAATGAACTCTCATAAATTAAGGATTACCTGTAGGTACGTACGCCTAGAATATACAGATTCTATCTAAGTTTCTGACGCACCAAAGAGCCCAAAGCATCAAAATCCAAACTTGGTCATCAGTACCCCTTGATGGCTCGTCACGCAAACAGCTCCTCTCTATCCATGTTGTCCAACATGCATGTGGAGACTTAGCTGAGAGAGTCCCAAAAATGGACAGCAAAGGAAAATGCCACAAAAATATATATTTTGGCATCGCAAAGCCATCAGGGAGCCACAAACCCATTACCGTTAAAATGAACTCTCATTCCTTTCCCCCCACTAATGTTACACTATATCTACAGACCCCTCATACCATCATCATCATCATCATCATCATCATCATCATCATCATCATCATCATCTTTTAATGACCCCCCTAATCCCTTGCGGGGTGGAGTCTGGGCAACTGAATGGAGCTGAGTGTTTTAATGGCCAGTTGCCCTCCCTGTTGCCAGTGCGGAGTTTTGTTCAGAAGATATATTGTCAAGTTGCCCAGAGAGAGAAATATCTGCCTCTACCTAGGATCAAACTCACAGCCTCCTGATCGTGCGGTGAGAGCTCCACCTTTAGACCACTGCACCACTCTACAGACCCCTCATGTCCTGGACATAAATTGTTTCAACTTCTACCCTCAAAACGATGCTATTGGGCAACTGCACACCAGAACAACTAGACACAAGGACAGTTTTTCCCTCCCCAATATCATCACTCTGCTAAACAACTAATTCCCACAACATTGTCAAACTATTTAGTAAGATTGTATTAATATTCTTCTTCTCACCTTTCCTATTACCTATCTCCTTCTCTACTTACGACTATAACTTCGTTGCTTGTATCTTTACGATTTATATTGTTTTATTTAGTTTCCTAGTATGATTCATGTTGATTGCTTATTTAGTATCCTATGGCTATCACTAAGTGTTGTATCTTATGATTTATGATGAATGTATTTTTATGATCATGATTTATCATTTATATCTTTTATGTACAATGAGAGCTTATGCACCGAAGACAAATTCCTTGTGTGTCCAATCATACTTGGCCAATAAAAGAATTCTATTCTGTTCTGTTCTGTTCCGTTCTGTTCCGTTCCGTTCCGTTCCGTTCCATATTCTATTCTTCTAAACTCCACTCCACTCTATATTCTACTCCACTCCACTCCACTCCACCACTCTACTCTATCTATATACATATATAAAGGCGAAAACCACTCACGCATTAATCACAAAATCTCCAGAACCGTAAAGCCTACAAACTTGAAATTTGCCATGTATGTTTCTCTTGGCTTCTAGGTGCTCACTAAGAAAGGATTTTTCAAAATGACCATCAGAGCATTAGTATTTCCTATATTATTATTAACACGCTCCGATGCTAAGGAGTTCTACTTCCCCTTCCCACCTGAAAAGAAGTCTATTCCAAATGCAAAACACAAGCAGAGGAGAGGAGTTTCACTTTCAGTTTCACTTTCACAGCAAAAAGCAGCTTTAATACAGAACACTTGAGCTAAGCCATGGCCAGTTTCCTTCCTGTCTCCTTCTTGCTCACACAGCAAATACTGTGTGAGTTTCCAAACACCCCTCAACTCTCTCACACACTGACAGGATGCTAGCCAGATGAATACCGATGGATGCTGTGGGCTGGGACATTCTACTCCCCCTCCACCTCTGTTCCAACTGCCAGTTGCATTATATTAATACACTCTGATGCTACGGAGTTACACATTCCACATTAAGTTTCAGGCTGTCAGTGTCAATTTATCAAGCCTGAGCACATAGTTTCGTAGCAAAGCATGGTTGTCCAGCTAGTATTCTATATTCTATTCTTCTATATTCTATATCCTATATTCTAGTCTTCAATATTCTAGTCTAGCCTAGTCTAGACAAGTAAGGGAATCGTCCCTTTTTTAAAGCAGATCTCATCACAGAGAATTGTGCTGGGAGGAAAAGTTATTCTTCAACGCTATCCAAGTTAATTTCTTACAAGGCGATCATAACGCATCGTTGCGGGCTTCGTAACGTCAAGCGGTCCGTAAAAAACCCTCCGGCCAAGGCAGAGAAAAGTGTGTCTCACCTGCAGTTCCACAGAGTTCAGCATTCAAAGTTTCTTCCATAGTCTTCTTCTCAAATGGAGAACCCTTCGGATCACTGCAAGATAGGCCGCATTTATAAAAACAAGCTGAAATGGAGTTGCTGTAGCCAAATTAGGTGTAAAAACCCCCCCACCCTCTTAGACGCATTTGCAATTCTTTGATACTTACTTTGGCGACTCCGGCGTCAAAGGAAGTGATAAATTCATTGATTTGGCTGAAAGGCGGTTGGGAAAAGAGAGAGGAAAACAAAATATGAAACACTTGCAAAAAGGTAGAAAACTGCACATCAGCACCTGAGGTTTATTGATGGAGAGGCGTGGAATTTTGCCCGAACGCAATAGATAGGTAGTTCTTGATTTACAACGGTTCATTTAATGACTGTTCAAAGCTACGGCGGCACTGAAGAAAAAGTGACTTCTGCCTTCTTTTCATACTTACACGCCGTGCACCCGCGGTCCAAATTCGGATGCTTGTAAACTCGTATTTATGACGGTTACGACCTTCTGACCAGCAATTGTCGGATTCATTTAACAACCTTCAACAACGGCAGCGATTGACTTAAGTAGTGTCGAGAAAGCTTGTGAAATGGGGCAAATCTCCCCTAACGAGCTAAGTCTCACTTAGCGACAGAAATTCAGGGCTCATATTGTGGTCGTTAAGCCGAAAACAAAGCCGAGCCTTTCAGTTCTTCTTTCTCCAAAGAAATGACACAATGTAGGAACTCCTTGGTGCTCTCTGAGCTCGGCTGCTTTCTTGCTGACGTTTTGTTACCCAGCTAGGTAACACCATCAGAACAAGGGAGTGTGAGGTTTGCTGCCTACATCCTGCATTCATTCATTCCTCCATATCTGCTGAAGGCTCTTCTTTTGGGGAGAAGAAATCGACAGCGTTTGTAATTCAAACCCAACAGCAAGAAGCGCACAAGCAAGACGTTTCCAGAAGCAGGCCGCACAACTCATGTTATGCAGGTAGTCCTCGAGGTACGACCGCAACGGAGCCCGAAATTTAGGTTGCTAAGTGAAACATTTGTGAAGTGAGTTTTGCCCCATTTTACGACTTTTCTCCTCTGAACGATTCTCTGAAGTGGATCGTTGTATTTGTTAAAGTTAGTAACACAGTCGTTAAGTCAATTCCAGAGTTCCCCCTTGACTTTGCTTGCCGGAAGGTCGCAAAATCACGTGATTCCCCCAGAACACTGCAACCGTCATAAGTACCTGCCAGTTGCCAAGCATTTGAATTTTGGATCACCTGACTGTGGAGATACTTCGATGGTCGGATAAGTGTGGAAAAACAGTCATAAGACACTTTTTTTCAGTGCCATTGTAACTTTGAACCGTCACTAAGTGACCTGTTTTAAGTTGAAGATTCTTTGTATTAGCTCTGGCACACAGATATATTACACTGGTGGGCATGAGAAATGTATAAATTTATAAAAAATATTTATATTTATCTACCCTGTTTCCCCAAAAATAAGACATCCCCTGCTAATAAGCCCAATTGGGCTTTTGAGTGCATGGCAATAAGGCCAAGCGCTTATTCCAGGGTTCAAAAAAATATATGACAGGGTCTTATTTTTGGGGAAACACGATAGATACAGATGATAGATAGATAGATAGATAGATAGATAGATAGATAGATAGATAGATAGATAGATAGATAGATAGAGCTGGATAGATAGAAAGATAGATAGATAGAGATAAATTAGATAGAGAAAGAAAGATAGATAGATAGATAGATAGATAGATAGATAGATAGATAGATAGATAGATATAGATAGACATAGACAGATACCCTGATTTCCCCAAAATAAGACATCCCCTGATAATAAGCCCAATCGGGCAAAAAATGTGCCGGAATCTCAAATACTAATAGGTGGGAGACTCATTAAGAAAACATTCCAGAATAAAGGCAACTGGATTTTGTTGTTCCTTGAAGACATTTTGCTTCTGTAGAAGTAGGGAAGCTTCTTGGATGAGAAGTGAAACGTCTTCAAGGAACAACAAAGTCCCATGGCCTTTTGAAAAATCACCTTTGGGACAACCAGGACCTGGATGACGGAGAATCTCCGTGGACAAATCCAGAATAAAAACCTTGGCTGCTTTCGCCAATACTTGAGAAATTGCAAACCAGAACTCTCATATTTTTCGAAGCAGCAATTTCTGGGGGGGATAAAAGGGAAGGGTTTATACTCCTTGCAGACAGCTGGTCATCTGCATCCTTTTAGAGGGCCGTTGAGGGCACTTGGAGGTTTATCTGTGTCCTCAGGGCTACCTGAGTGGTGCAAATAGGTGTGGAGCCTTCTTGGAACAATTAAAAGGTTCGGTGTTGTAGACTGGAGATAGATGATTCCTCCTGCGCTTATTCTACTGTGGCTAAGAAAACATTGTAAAGTTCTGCCTATAGTAATCATGTCGTCCTTCCTCGCTGATGTCTCTGCTTGACATATTTAGGATTGGGGTGGAAAAGGACAGCCTGCACTAAAACATTCCTGAGTCAATCTTCTGCAGAGTGTCCATTAAGGGTAAGAAGACTTTTCCATCCAGAATGTAACTCTATGAACGTCAGATTGATTTTGGTTCATTCCCCAGCGAGCAGAACAGGCTTGAGAAATTCAACATTGGCATTTAGTCATTGGGCTTCGATAAACATATAGGATCAAAACTATTGATTTACTTTGGACTGGGGATCAATGAAGAAAATCCTCTCTATTCCTTCCCCCGTCTTTTGTCCTGCCTTTAAATGAAGCCTCCGGATGAAGCAGTGTTCACCTTTTGGGAGAATACATTGGTTCCAGCTTCATGACTCTTCCTTACTATTATGTTTCCCCGAAAATAAGACTGGGTGGTATATTAATTTTTGCTTCAAAAGATGCATTAGGGCTTATTTTCTGGTTAGGTCTTATTTTGGGGGAAATACAGTACTAAATGCATCCCTCTGGATGACAACTTTAACTGGGGCTTATTTTGGGAGTAGAGCTTACATTACGAGCATCCTCGTATTGTAAGCCCTACTGGATAGAGCTTACAACCAGGAGCCTGGATAGCTCAGCAGACTAATGCATTGTAATTAACATCCAGCTGTCTGCAATTACTGTAAGTTTGAATATCAGCAGGCTCAAGGTTGACTCAGCCTTCCATCCTTTCTAAGGTAGGTAAATTGAGGACCCGGATTGTGGGGGCAATAAACTGACTTTGTATAAATATACAAAAGTATGAAGGCTATTGCTTAACACCTTGTAAGCCACCCTGAGTCTCCAGAGAAGGGCAGCATATAAATCAAATTTTAAAAAAAATCCTGAAAAAATCATTTTAGGACTTATTTTAAGGTTAGGTCTTATTTTCGGGGAAACAGGGTACTTTTAAAACGTCTACCAACAGTTTTCCCCAAACCAAACAGAATTCAGAAGAGAGGATTCATTGTGAAGTAAAGGAAGCCAGTAAATTAGTAAATACTTACTCTGCTTAGCAGGTGCCCCATAACATTCGTTCTCTAAACGACACAGAAATACAATAATTAAAATATTTTTTTTAAAAAAAACCTTGTAATTCTTTCATTTCCATAGAGGAAATGTCCTAGAATCGAAGTGGAATCCATTTTTACGGGCTTAAATTATTGTGTGCTTAAAAAATCCTGAATGACCACTATCCTGAAGTTAGCAAAGTGAATTGAAAATCTTTTTTTCCCCCAGCTAAAGGTTCTCCAGATTTCTGCAGCCCAGATCTGATATGCCCTGCTAGGGGAAAACATTAAAATATTAATAATAACAATAGCAAGGGGAGTTCTGGGAGTTGAAGTCCACATATCTCCAAATTGTTAAGGTTGGGAAATGGTGGTTTATATGCTCTGAATGATGGTTTAATACCATCACACTACAATATCTGCCCATCCCAGCTTCTTGAGAAAGACTCACTAGGTGGGGAAAAATGCCCAAATGCAGTCTACAAATCTGGCAAACTGTGAAAACAACAAAACAACAACAACCACAGAAGTTGAGTGATGGTGGAGGAAGGAACCAATAGTTGTACCAATAGTAATAGGAGCCCTTGGAGCAATACCCAAAGGATACCTGGAAATTTTGAATTTATCAGACTTGAATATTCTGACTTTGCAAAAAAAACCCATTTTACTGTTGTGGTCCGCCAGCAGCCTGCGGAGCTGGCAGTGGAGTTGGACAGTGAGGAGACTGGGGGGGACAATGGGCCAGTCCTGGAGTCTGGGGAAGGCCGGACGAGGTTTCTGCATCGGAGGCAGAGATGGGGCCATCTGGGAGGAAGGTGCTGCATCCGGAGCCTCCAGAGTTAGACATCAGCAAGGCAGAGGAACAGGAGGAGCCTGTTCCTAGTGCACGCATGCGCAGAGTTGCCAGAAGGCAAGAGCAGCTAAAGCAAAAGGGACGACTCAGGAGTAAGGCCAGGAGATGATTGGCCCCTCCCATAAGGCTTAAAAGAGCAGCAAAGGCTCTTGGGCTCTTTGTAGGAAAGCAACGTTGCTAAATCTGTTTTCCAGTCGGCATCTCTTGTTTTTGAACTTTGTGGGGCTTTGCCAAGAAAGGCCTTTGGCAGGTTGCCAAAGAAGATAAAGGTTTGTGATAAGCCCGAAGGACTTTTTCTGAAGGACTTGTTTTGCAATTAATTTGGACTAAACTGGGAATGAAGTAATTCTCAGCTGTTCTAATAAAATAGTTTTGTTTGAGACCAATTGTGTCCTGTAATGACTAAGTGAGCCTGGGTCACAACACTTACTCGGAACTGCCTATATACTCAGACGTTACCTTAACAGCTCTTAGGTCCTTGGTTAGGATTTCAACTGTTAAGTTTTTACTAGCCCCAGACTGTGAACTGAATTGGAGGTGAAATCTTAAATAATAAATAAAAATAATAAAAATAATAACCATAATACAGCAACCCTTATCAATCATCAGCGCCAGTCAACGATATTTGTGATACGTTTTAAATGTTCAGTTGACTGAGTTTCCTGTTTAATGAATAAAAGATTATGATGATAATAGTAATAACAACAACAACAACAACAACAACAACAACAGTTCCTAGGTCCTTGGTTAGGACTCGAGCTGCTGAGCTATTAACCAGCCTCAAAGGCTGTGAATCTCACTAAAGATTAAATAATAATAATAATAATAATAATAATAATAATAATAATAATAATAATCCTGCAATAACGCCAGCGGAACTGCAAAAAACTGTGCTACTCGGAACATCGTACATCTTAAGACGGTACTTGCAGCAACCCGTATCAACCATTAGCACCAGTCAATGGTATTTGTGATGCATTTTTGAATGTTCAGTTGACCGAGTTTCATGTTTAATGAACAACGTAAATAATAAATAATAAAAACCCAATGTTGCTGGCTTTAGAGAGATACAACTGTCATTACGTACCATTTACAGCAGGACTCAGTGCTGCCCTGATTTAATAGATTCCTAGCTGTAGAAAAAAAACCTGCATCCTTCTTTCATCACCATTTGGGACACCATAAAACCAGGGTTGATGGGCCTGGCATGAAATGTGAATTTTGGTTGCTCCTAACTCAGAGATCATAGAAAGAAAGAAAGAAAGAAAGAAAGAAAGAAAGAAAGAAAGAAAGAAAGAAAGAAAGAAAGAAAGAAAGAAAGAAAGAAAGAAAGAAAGAAAAGGCCACTACGCTCAACTGCAGAGCAATTTCTCTCAATCAATGACACTGCAGCTCCAGATGTTGTGCTCAAGTGTCAGAGTAGGACTTTGGAAGCAGGGGGAAAAAAAAGGAGAGGCATTTCTCAAGAAGCGATATTTGTAAATGAAGCTTTTCTCGGGGGTCATAAATTGCTGGGGGTGGGGGAAATTAGCTGTAGAAACAGAACAATACACAGGGGGCAAAGCCTCCAACTTTTGCAATTCCCCTTCCCTTACAATACTAAGGAATAGTAACAAACGTTTTCACACCAGAGGATACTAAACTTCATTACAGATGTTTAGTTGGCCATAAAGAAACCCTTTGGTGGTTTTTTTTTAGTTCTTAAACTTGACACGGCTTAGAAAAGAAAGCAATAAAATGGCGAAGAGTTTTTAGATGTAATAGGGATGATACATTTATCGCCTATTCCAAAGCTGCAAGAAAACGGTTTTTGAGGGTCTCTGAAGGAATATATTGCTGGTTTAAACAATCCTTTTGCCTTCTAGTTTGGTTAAAAATACACACACGGGGAGAAGAAGCTGTTCCAGCTTGCCCAACGGATACAAAAGAGTAGAAAACCTGACAATCCATATCTCCCTTCCGAGGGTTACGGCCAGAGTTATTCCACCGGATCTACACATGAGCTATTGCTGGCAGTTGCTTCACTCTGCCTAACGGTGGAGATGTCCATAAGAAAATAAAGAAAGAGGTACAGGTTTCCCTGTCCAGTGGGTGTCCAACTTTAGAGCACAGTGGTCACCCCTGTTTCTTGGCCGAAGGAGCCAGCATTGTCTGAAGACACGTCTCTGTTCATGTGGCCAGCATGGTTATATGCCAAAGGCACACACAACGCTGTCACCTTCCCACCAAAGTGGTACCTATTTATCTACTCGCATGTGCATGCTTTCCAACTGCTAGGTAGGCAGCAGCTGAGGCAAGGACAGGAGCTTACTCAGTCATACGGTGCTTGGGTCTTGAACCCAGGCTGTCAGCTTCCAGCTCAGACAAACTCAGCGTCTTTAACCACTCAGCTAAATACACAGGCATTTCAGATGGCAAAGAAGTCACCACCTCCAATGCTCCTTCTTTCCCTCTCTCTACAAACATATCCCGCTTAGTTAAACCGGTCTCCCTGGCTTAAAGAGATCTGTATGCATGCTTTCAAACTGCTAAATGGGCAAGAGCTGAAGCTTGATACGGGAGCTCACCCCATCACGTGGCGCTTTGGGTCTCGAACCCAAGCTTTCCATCTGAGAAGCTCAGTGTCTTTAACCGAGCCACCATGCCCGAGAAGAAAATGATTCCCAACATCTGTAAACACATTGGGATAGAATGGTGGGTCCGAGCAACCAAGGAACCTCTTCCATCAGGAGTTGGAGATCATTGTCTGCTTCTTCTGTCTACTTCTTCTGCATTCCCCTCACTTTACATCTATGCTTCACCGTGTCTTCCAGGGTTGGCCACGTGCTACTATGACAAACGAGACACTCCCCCTCCCCGAAAATGCTTTCTGCTCGTCAGCTACCTACCTTGTAAATGATGCATCTGAGAATGCAAGAGTGCCTTCTTTTTAGAAGTGTACTTGTCCCTGTTCCTGTTGCCGTTTTCTGTCTGTTTGGCCTGACTGTGATCATCACTGGTAGTCAGATATTTGAGAAGCTCTGAGCAGGGACGTCTTTGTGCCTTTTGAGGCTGGCAGATGCTCTTCGCTTTATTGCTCCATGAATTCTCAGTCTTGGGAAATGAGTCACAGCGAAAGAGGAGGGGGGAAAAAAAGGGTGAAATTAGGGAGCTGAACCTTATCAGGATGGATACCGAGCGTTGTTGTTATTTAGGGGGAAAAAAAAGAGAGAGATTGATTAGCAGTGAAGGGTCGAGTCTAAGCCACTAGATCGATGAGCTGTGAATAATTATTTGCAGAATAAAGAAGGAAAATGACATTAAAATTCCTAAATGGCTTCAATGCTGCTTTTTATTTCCGTCTTATGTTTCAATGCTTCTAAAGGTAAACGGTAAAGGTTCTCCTCGCACATAGGTGCTAGTCGTTCCCGACTCTAGGGGGCAGTGCTCATCTCCGTTTCAAAGCCTAAGAGCCAGCGCTGTCTGAAGACGTCTCCGTGGTCATGTGGCCGGCAGGACTCAACGCCAAAGGTGCACGGAACGCTGTTCCCTTCCCACCAAAGGTGGTCCCTATTTTTCTACTTGCATTTTTTACGTGCTTTCGAACTGCTAGGTTGGCAGAAGCTGGGACAAGTAATGGGAGCTCACCCCATTACGCGGCAGTAGGGATTCGAACCGCTGAACAGTCGATCTTTCCATTGACAAGTTCAGCATCTTAGCCACTGAGCCTCCACGTCCCTTTCAATGCTTCTAGGCAGCACTATATATATACTTCATAAGGGCCTACAATTCCTTCACTGCTACCAGCAGGAAAGGAAAAAAAGACAGAGGAAGAGTTTAAAGCTTAATTTGATGCTGATTGCTCAAGTCTTACAACCTGTTCGCAACTCTCTTAAGTGCCCCTAAACGCTCTGTTTTCAGTTACAGTGAATGGCAAGACAAACATTGCTTAATACAGGTTGCTAACAGATTTACCCGCTGCCAGCAGCTCAAGCAATCAATGGCCACCACAGAGCTTTCTTCTCAGGTACCAGCATAATCTTCTTTTGAGCTGGATGGCTGGCAGAGGAGCGAACCAGGCCTGGACATCAAATCAGGCCTCTATTTTTAAGGGCAACTACATCTACTCTGCACATAGAAAAACGAAGAGTGGGCTGTAAAAATGCCAATATACTTTCAGCTCAGAGCTGAAGAAGCTTCTCGAGCGAGAAGCGAAACGTTTTCAAAGGAAAAAACAGAAAGTCCAGTTGCTCCTTGAAAAAGCAGCATCTTTTGGGGACAGCTTTCCAGCTGACAAACTCAAGTGTCTTTAACTCTGGAGCCATCGCACCCCCTTATAACAACAGTAGCAACATTAATTTTAAAAGGCATATTCACACGCTACCTAAAAAACTTGGGACGTGGAGAATAGCTCTATTTTATCTACTCGTATTCGCATGCTTTCGAACTGCTAGGTGGGCGTATTTATTTATTTTATTATTTATTTATTTATTTTATCATGCTTTAGAACTGCTAGGTGGGCATATTTATTTATTTTATTATTTATTTATTTATTTTATTTCTATACCGCCCTTCTCCCGAAGGACTCAGGGCAGTGTACAGCCTGATTAAAAGCACAAAGACAGACAAAATTTAAAAATAATTAAAATTATTAAATGACAGGCCCAATTTATAAAACCCCACATTTAAAATCCCATTTAAAACCCAATTAAAATCTTTACATTGATAGCCCCCAGCATAGCTGAGGCAAGGACGGGAGCTCGCCCTGTCGCGCAGAACGCGGGTCTCAAACCTCGGTTGTCAGCTTTCCAGCTGACAATCTCAGCGTCTAAATGCTTAGCCATCGTGACCCTCTACTAAATTCAAACTAGGCAGAGGCGTTTCAGATGGAAAATAAATCAACCCCTCCAATGCTCCTTCTTTCCCTCTCTCTACAAAGGTATCATTATCTTGAAGCCAGTATGCCACTCACCCTGGCTTAGAAAATCCTGTGGGCTAACCTCTGCGCCAGGGGTGGGCAATTAATTTTTCCAAGAAGCCGCAGGAGAAACTGGGACTGTGATGAAGGGCTGAACCCAGGGGTGAAATTCAACCAGTTCTTGGGCAAACCGTTAGTGGAGGCTGCGGGAAGCTCCGCCCACCCACGCCGTCACGACGTCACTTTTTGGGGATGATTTAAAGCCTCTGCGCTGCACAGAAGGCTTTGCGTATGTGCAGATGACAGCGCATGTGAGCAAAGCAAGCATTTGCGAACCAGTAGAGAAGGTACGTGAATTTCACCCCTGGCTGAACCAGTTGGGCTGTGAAAGTATGTGGGCACGCAGGCATGCCCAGGCATAAATTTAAATAAATAAACAAACAAACAAATAACAGCTGCCTTCAAAATAAAAGCAATGCAGCTGTATTGCATGCGTGCAGGGGTGAAATGCTCCTGGTTCGGACCGGATCGCCCGATCCGATATTGATGGAGGCGGGTGGTTCGGAGAACCGGTAGCAAAAATCCCTGCCCCCCGCCCCCATATCCAGCTGAGCCGTGCAATCATCAGAGGCTTTTTTTTTTTTTACTTTTAAAAGCATTTTTTCTTCGCCCAAAAAAATGCTTTTAAAAGTAAAAAAAAAAAAAAAAAGCCTCTGATGATCACGCGGCTCAGCTGGGATCGTCAGAGGCTTCGGTAGAAAAAATGCTTTTAAAAGGCTCTGAGGATCCCAGTTGAGTTGCCTGATCGTCAGAGCCTTTTAAAAGCATTTTTTTCTACCGAAGCCTCTGACGATCAGGCAATTCAGCTGGGATCCTCAGAGCCTTTTAAAAGCATTTTTTCTACAACCTCTTTAGCTGAAGAGGTTGTAGGGGGGAAAAAATGCCTTTAAGAGCCTCTGATGATCCCAGTTGAGTTGCCTGATCGTCAGAGTCTTTTAAAAGCATTTTTTTCTACCGAAGCCTCTGACAATCAGGCAACTCAGCTAGGATCTTCAGAGCCTTTTAAAAGCATTTTTTCTACAACCTCTTTGGCCGAAGAGGTTGTAGGAAAAAAAAATGCCTTTAAGAGCCTCTGACGATCCCAGCTGAGTTGCCTGATCGTCAGAGGCTTTTAAAAGCATTTTTTTTCTGCAACCTCTTAAGGTTGTAGAAAAAAATGCTTTTAAAAGTAAAAAAAAAAAAAGTTGGCCACGCCCACCCAGTCACATTACTTAACCCCCCCCCTCAAAGCCATGCCCACAGAACCGGTCGTAACAAATTTTACATTTCACCACTGCATGCGTGGCATACTTATTACAACTTATTAACATTTGCTTTCTAGTTTCTGACTGACCTCATCCAGGCAGGACAGCCATAGCCAAAGGGTCAGATGTGGCCTGGGAGCTATAAAATGCCCAATGTGCCCTAGGTACGTTCAGAAAAGGAATGATGCTTTCACCTACGGTCCCTATATAGCTGCTTCTCCTGGTGCCAAGATCTGACATCTGTCAATACCGGGCTATGCTCTGTGCTGAAACTGCAAGGATTGAGCGTTTGCAAATTCATCTCCACATACGCTTTAAAGAGGTGAACACGGTACCTTGGCCACGGCGGGGTTTGTTCTGATCCGGTGATTGGCGTTGGCATGGTTGCGTGTGCCGAGGCCGCTGCATTCATCGTAATTTAGTTGGATGTTTGCTGGAGCCAACAAGAGCTTCTTAAGCTGCGAGGAAGAGCGGAAGGAAATAATTGGTGGTTGGGAAAGGGGGGAAGGTTGGGAAGAGAAAGAAAGAAAGCGGTTAGGCGTTCTTATTTCTTATTCCTTCTCCTTTGAAATTCACACTCTTTGATTCGTTGAGTTCAGTCCGGACATGGAGAGATGGTCTGTGCATAGTTTACCCATTAAGCAAGTCTGATCTGATTTAGATTTGTCAAACGCCTCCCTGCAAAGGCAGAAGTTGTAAAAGAAAAGATGTGGAGACTCTAGAAAGAGTGCAGAGAAGAGCAACCAAGAAGATTAGGGGACTGGAGGATAAAACATATAAAGAACGGTTGCAGGAACTGGGTATGTCTAGTTTAATGAAAAGAAGAACTAGGGAAGGCATGATAGCAGTCTTCCAATATCTTAGGGGCTGCCCCAAAGAAGAGGGAGTCACCCTATTCTCCAAAGCACCTGAAGGCAGGACAAGAAGCAGTGGGTGGAAACTCATCAAGGAGAGAAGCAATTTAGGAGGAATTTCCTGACCGTTAGAACAATTAATCAGTGGAACAACTTGTCTCCAGAAGTTGTGAATGCTCCAACACTGGAAGTTTTTAAGAAGATGTTGGACAACCAAGTGGTGTAGGGTTTCCTGTCTAAGCAGGGGGTTGGACTAGAAGACCTCCAAGGTCCCTTCCAACTCTGTTATTCTATTCTATTCTAACTGAAGACCTCACTGGTTTTAATAAGAAAACTCCCAGAGCCAATGCACAATGCAATATTCTATCTCAAAGGAAACATCTGGGCTTTGGCAAGCCTCTTCCCTTGTAGCTGATAACATCTTTTAGGAGATGTACTTTACAAGTTTATCTTGATAGTCCCAGTTATGAGATCCTGAGCTTCTCAGTTCCATTATGCCTGAAAGATTAAAGTTGTCGGGCAACTGAATTGGGTTTTCTAAAGTTAGGGTTGAGAGAGGAACTTCTCTCTCTTTTATTTTGTTCTGTAACTTCTCACAAATCTTCCACCTGAAGGACATTCATTACACGCTTGTTCCAATCCTGTGTGAGATCTACAATAGATTAATGGTTTGGATGATTTATGTTGAATTTCCCCAACTAAAACCCATGAAATATCACCTCGAAATCCCAAGATTTTTGAATCAGAAAGCTGATCTAGGAGCGTTACAGTACATTAAAGGTTGCTCTGTTTCATTGCAGAATGTATGTAACTCTTCCTTCCTTCTTCCTTCCTTTCCTCCCTCCCTTCTATCTTTTCCTTCCTTCTTTCCTTCCTTCCTTTCCTCCCTCCTATCTTTTCCTTCTTTCTTCCCACTCTCCCTTCCTTCTCCTTCCTTCCTCCCTTCCCTCTCTTCTATCTTTTCCTTCCTACCTCCCACTCTCCCTTCCTTCTTCTTCCTTCCCTTCTATCTTTTCCTTCCTTCCTTCCTTCTCCTTCCTTCCCTCCCTCCCTCTCTTCTATCTTTTCCTTCCTTCCTCCCACTCTCCCTTCCTTCTTCTTCCTTCCCTTCTATCCCTTCCTTCCTTCCTTCTCCTTCCTTCCTTCCCTCCATCTCTTCTATCTTTTCCTTCCTTCCTCCCACTCTCCTTTCCTTCTTCCTTCCTTCCCTTCTACCTTTTCCTTCCTTCCTTCCTCCCACTCTCCTTTCCTTCTCCTTCCTTCCTTTCCTTCCTCCCACTCTTTCTTCCTTCTCCTTCCTTCCTCCCACTCTTTCTTCCATCTCCTCCCTCCCTCCCTCCCTTTTTCCAGGACTTATTCACTGAGCTGAACCTGACCAGAGCTGGTTATCCCACAGAGAGACTTTAACCTTAATCATGTCTGAATGTCAGCAAAATCTTCAACCAACTTCCATAAACAAGCAACTTGTGCTTGAAAGGAAATGCCTACGAAGGCACCAGAAGGTCCCTAGTAATGAACTCTGCATGCATGGACAACATTTCCTTTTCTTTCCCCAACACAAATCGAAGGCAAAGAAGACAACGACCCAATGGCCCTTACAGAGGCATCTAGAGTTCCTTCAGGAAGAGACTAATTTTTACTCTTCCAGAGATGTTATCCCCTCAGAGCATCTCCTAGTTGGAATTTAGCTTTCTTGACGTTGCAACTTGTCGAGAGAAACCAAACCAGACAATGACTTCATAACCCCTGCTTTGTACAGTCAGAAGGCAACTCCGTTTCCCAGAAACCCGAGGAAAGTGGACTCTTACTAGGGACGTCTCTTCTGCCTCCTGGGGTGGAGGGCTGCTGCCAGGCACTGAGGAAGGACTAGCCTCATTTTCGCTGGTCACATCTCCATCTGTCAGGGCATCGAAGGAAGGCAATCCATCTTCATCCACTGGGATGCTATCCAACGTTTCTGTGAGGACTGCTAGCAAGTTGGCTTCGCTCTCTTCATCTATCTTCTACTCATGCAGAGAATACAGGGGGAGAGGGGGAGGGAGGGAGGGAGAGGGAGGGAAAGAGAGAGAGGGAGGGAGGGAAAGAGAGAGAGGGGGAAGGGAGAGAGAGGGAAAGAGTGGGAGGGAAGGAGGGAGGAAGAGGGAAAAGGAGAGGGAAAGACAAAGAGAGAGAGGGAGGGAGAGAGAGGGAAAGAGAGAGAGGGAGGGAAGGAAAGAGATAGAGGGGGAAGGGAGAGAGAGGGAAAGAGAGGGAGGGAGAAAGAGGAAGGAGAGGGAGGAAGAGAGGGAAAGAGAGAGAGGGAAGGAGGGAGAAAGAGGGAAAAAGAGGGAAAGAAAGAGAGGGAGGGAGGGAGAGAGGGAAAAGAGAGGGAAGGAGGGAGAAAGAGGGAAAGAGAAAGAGAGTGAGAGAGTGGGAGGGAGAGAGGAAAGAGTGAGAGGGGAGAAAGACGGAGAAAGGGGAAAGAAAGAGAGAGGGAGGGAGGGAAAGAGAGAGGGAGGGAGGGAGAGAGGAAAAGAGAGAGAGGGAGGGAGGGAGAAAGAGGGAAAAGGAGAGGGAAAGAGAGAGAGGGAAGGAGGGAGAAAGGGGAAAAGAGAGGGAGAGAGAGAGGGAGGGAGGGAGAGAGGAAAAGAGAGAGAGGGAAGGAGGGAGAAAGAGGGAAAAGGAGAGGGAAAGAGAGGGAGATAGGGGGAGGGAGGGAGAGAGAGAGAGAAAGAGAGGGAGGGAGGGAGAAAGAGAGGGAGAGAGACAGAGGAAAGAAAGAAAGAAAGAGGGGGGAAAGAGAGGGAGGGGGAGAGAGAGAGAGAGAAAGGAGAGGAGAGGAGAGAAAAAAAAACCATGATTCAGGCCAGGAAACTAAGAATGTACAGCCTTATACATTAACATTTGGTCCCATTAATCCCACGGAAGCCATCTGCAAACTTGCAAATCCAGGAAGGTTAGAAGCGTATGGTGACCTCCACACACTTGTAACTACCTACTTGAAGTTGCAATTATCCTTACATTAGACAGCTTGCGATGAATGTTACAGGGAGAAAATCCTGATAGAATAATTTCTACTTAAACCCCGCTCTCAACGTTTCTAAACAATAGGATTCGTAGTTCTAGGAATCTCAAGGAACAGAAACTAAGGCTGTTGTTAGCAATATATCCTTTTGGCTTTGAAGTTGGCCTTCGCAGTGACGTGCTTTTAAAAAAAATTCAAACAGATTTATTTATAAGCTTTTATCTGATTCGAGTTGCAATTATTAAAAGCAGATTAATTTCTAATCAGATGTGGCTGTAACATTAATCTGCATGAGATGTCTTGTTGGTCTAAAACGAAATGCATATAACAACCCTCGCATTCCTCAACACAATACATCACAATTAGCATTCGTATTTTGGGGAAGGGAGAAAAACAAAAGCAAAATGTTATATCGTAGAGATTTGTTTGGAAAAACTTAACACAGCATCCAGTTTTGGTCACCAGAAGACAAAAAAGTTGCTGAGACTTTGGATAAAAGTGCAAAGAAGAGCAACTAAGACAATTAAAGGACTGGAGACTAAAACATAGGAGGAACGGTTGCAGGAACTGGGTTTGGCTAGTCTAAAGAAAAGAAGAATTAGGGGTGACGTGATTGTAGAATTCCAATATTTGAGGGGCTGCCCCAAAGAAGAGGAAAGGGTCAACTTATTCTCCAAACCAGAAGGCAAGAGAAGAAACCATGGATGGAAACTCATCAAAGGGAGAAGCAACCTGGAACTAAGGAGAAACTTCTGAACAGTGAGGACAATCGACCAGTGGGACAGAAGTTGCCTTCAGAAGTTGTGGATGCTTCATCACTGGAGGTTTTGAAGAAGAGACCGGACAGCCACTTGTCTGAAATGTTTATAGGGTCTCCTGCTTGAGTAGGGGGTTGGACTAGAAGACCTCCAAGGTCCCTCCCAGCTCTATTCTGGCTGAATTGAATACTCAGACTCCCTGTAGAGTCCATGCAAAGGGTTTGAGGGCAGCCAAATCCAGTTCTTGAAAGAAAGAAGGAAAGATGCCAAGATCTCTGCAGATGTTGTACGAAAATACTTTAGCTCCAGCCAGGACGATAATGGGATGGTATCTAAACACAGCGTAAAACTCAGAATGAACCATTTTCCCATTAGGGATTAGTTAAGATTGATCGTAACTGGATTAACTCCTATTCCGCTAAACCTCCCCTTTAGCAATTCGGGAAACAATTAAACAGAAATACAATTATAATGCTTGTTTTTACTTATTTCAAGCAAGCGGCACCATTTCGCCCTTTCCCCATCCCCCCCAAAAAAAGGCCAACATGAATTGAGCAGATTACGTGCAAACTTCCTTTCTTGAGATTTTACTAATTGTGGTTTATTGAGTGTTAATGAAGTAACAAGGAAACCACAAGATGACACAATGTGTTACAATGCAGCCCTGGGACAATCTATGAGGAGGTCAGGTCTTTGCATGGAAAATTATGTCTCCAATCAGAACGACTGAACTCAGTCACTTTGCTTTGCCTGATTTCTTTTCTTTTTTTCTTTCTTTTTTTCTTCTTTCTTTCTTTCTTCTTTCTTTCTTTCTTTCTTTCTTTCTTTCTTTCTTTCTTTCTTTCTTTCTTTCTTTCTTTCTTCTTTCTTTCTTTCTTTCTTTCTTCTTTCTTTCTTTCTTTCTCTTTCCTTTCTTTCTTTCTCTCTTTCCTTACTTTTTCTTTCTTTCTTTTTTCTTTCCTTCCTTCCTCTCTCCCTCTACTTTCTTTCTTTCTCTCTTTCTTTTTTCTTTCCTTCCTTCCTCTCTCCCTCTTTCCTTCCTTCCTTCCTTTCTTTTCTTTTCCTTTCCTTCTTTCTTTTCTTTCTTTCTTTCCTTCCTTCCTCTCTCCCTCTTTCCTTTCTTTCTTTCTTCCTTTCTTTCTCTTTATTTCCTTCCTTCCTTTTTCCTTTCTTTCTTTATCTCTTTCCCTCCTTCCTTCGCGGAAGAGGTTGTAGAAAAAAATGGTTTTAAAAGTAAAAAAAAAATAAAATTGGCCACGCCCACCCAGTCACATTAACCACCATCCACCAAGCCACGCCCACAGAACCAGTAGTAACAAATTTTAGATTTCACCACTGCCTTGAATGGTCGCTAAACAAAACTGTTATAAATCGAGAGCTAATTGTATTCCCTGACAAAACAATGTTCACTGGGTCACGAGTCATCAGACCCCAAATAAACCTCACAATCACCTAGAAAACTATGTTGGAAAAGTTTGCGACAAACTGGACATGTATTGAAATGGGTGTTTATATGTTTTTATGTTTTGCACCTTTCATTGTTCTGTTTAGTTTGTACTTATAAATAAAAATTGAAAAAAATAAATAAAAAGAAATTGTTTTACAAATGCTAAAAAATAAAAGAGAAAACTATGTTGGAAAAGAAAGTTGGCGTTCTTTTTCTTTTTTTCGTAATATGGACTTTTAGAGAAACCCTTCGACTTTTCTGATTCCAGCGGTTTGCACTTTAAAAAAACAGGTAAAAAAAAAGAAGAAAAGAGGGAAAAAAACCCCTCAAAGACAGGGAAGCCCGTTGACATTCAACGTCTCCACGCAGACTGGACACTGGTTCTTACTCATCACCGCAATTTCGATTAGTGTTGTGTTGTTGTTGTTTTTTTCCTTCGCAAGGAGTTTCAAACATTCCCCCAGAGGAAAAGCGAAGGAGGTGACAAAGAGAACTCCGTTCAAACAATTAATGTCGTTTTTCATTATTGTGCGGGGGTCCCAATTTACAGAGCAAATAAATCAAAGTCACAACAGCGGATGGCTAATACATATCTAACACACAGGAGCAGAGATGCCTCCAGGACTTAAAATGACGTGGTCGGGAGATAACCTTGGTGGAGCTAAACCACTTTTAAATAATATTTTCACGCCCAGTGTTTTTATTAGCGGACGTAGCAAGAAAGGGAGCTGGCAAAAGGGAGAGGAGAAAGAACCCGGTTTCTACTCATCGGATACTCAGGAGAAATTGTCCTGCGAAAGAGTGCAGAGAAGAGCAACGAAGGCGATTAGGGGACTGGAGACTAAAACATAGGAAAAACGGTCGAAGGAATGCATCGAGTCTAGTGAAGAGAAGGACCAGAGGTGACAATGATGGCAGAATGATGGCAGGAGACCCTATACCAGTGAAGGCTAACCTTTTTGCCATCGTGTGCCAAAAGCAGGGGGGAATGGGGGGGGGGATTGCACGAGTGTGTGTTCACACCCATAATTCAATGTGTCCCAGGTCGTTTCTGGCCTCCGGTGGGGTGGGAGGCCGTTTTCACTCTCTCCAGGTTCCTAGAAAGCCTCTGGAGCCTGGGGAGGGCGAAAAATGGGCCTTCTGGTCTCACCAGAAATCGGCAAACGGGCCGCTTCCGACCTCTGGGAGGGCAGGGAAGGCCGTTTTCGCCCTCCGCAGGCTCCTAGAAAGCCTCTGGAGCCTGGGGAGGGAAAAAAACAGGCCTTCCTCATCCCCCCACGGAGGCCCTCCGGAGGCCGGAAACAGCTTGTTTCCCAACTTCAGGTGGGCCCAGAAGGTCCAAAAACCCGTTGGCCAGTGCACGCATTCGCGCTGCAGCTGAGCTAGGTCAAGGCTCGCGGGCCCACCAATATGGCTCCACATGCCAGCTGTGGCACGCGTGTCATAGGTTCGCCATCACGGCCCTATACCATTTCACACAAGTGGTTGTCCAGTTTCTTCTTAAAAACCTCCAGTGATGGAGCAACCCACAACTTCTGAAGGCAACTTCAGTTGATTGTCTGATTAATTGTCCTCACAGTCCTCACAATCTGGTTGATTGTCCTCACTGTTAGGAAGTTTCTCTTCAATTCCAGGTTGCTTCTCTCTTGGATTAGTTTCCAACCATGGTTTCTTCTCTTGCCTTCTGGAGCTTTGGAGTGTTCCAATAGGATGTCACAGAAAAGAGGGGGGGTCAACCTATTTTTCCAAAGCACCTGAAGGCCAGACAAGGAACAATGGATGGAAAGTGATCAAGGAGAGAAGCAACCTAGAACCAAGGAGAAGCTTCTTAACAGTGAGGACAATGGAAGAGAAGTTGCCTTCAGAAGTTATGGATGTTCCATCACTAGAGGCTTTTAAGAGAGACTGAAATCATATAGGGTATCTTATCCTATATTCTATATCCTATAGAGGATTAGACTAGAAGACCTCCAAGGTTCCTTCCAAAGGAGGAGGAGGAAGAGGAAGAGGAAGAAGAAGAAGAGGAGGAGGAGGAGGAGGAGGAGGAGGAGGAGGAGGAAGGGGAAGAAGAAGAAGAAGAAGAAGAAGAAGGAGGAGGAGGAGGAGGAGGAGGAGGAGGAGGAGGAGGAGGAGGAGGAGGAGAAGAAGAAGAAGAAGAAGAAGAAGAAGAAGAAGAAGAAGAAGAAGAAGAAGAAGAAGAAGAAGAGAAGGAGGAGGAGGAAGAGGAGGAGGAAGGGAGGGGAAGGGGAAGAGGAGGAAGAGGAAGGGGAAGGGGAAGAGGAGGAAGAGGAAGAGGAAGAGGAAGAGGAAGAGGAGGAAGAAGAAGAAGAAGAAGAAGAAGAAGAAGAAGAAGAAGAAGAAGAAGAAGAAGAGAAGGAGGAGGAAGAGGAGGAGGAAGGGAGGGGAAGGGGAAGAGGAAGAAGAAGAAAAAGAAGAACTTCTTAACAGTGAGGACAATCAACCAGCGGAACAGAAGTTGCCTTCAGAAGTTGTGGCTGCTCCATCACTGGAGGCTTTTAAGAAGAGACCGGACAGCCACTTGTTAGAAATGGTAGAGGGTCTCCTTCTTGAGCAGGGGGTTGGACTGGAAGACCTCCAAGGTCCCTCCCAACTCTGTTATTTTGTAAACCTGATTTAGAAGCAGGATCAGGGTAGGAGATGACTAGGCTGAGGTCAAGGCACAAACTTTTGAGGATTTGTGAAGAAAAAGACGAGGAGGAAAATGGCACCGACATGATTCGGAAGGCCGTGCAGGAGAAAGAGAGGAGTGACTGCAAAGGGTGGTAGCACTTCTGGCCTGCTGTCATGAAAGCAATCTTGGTTTCCTATCTCTACCTCCTCCTAATTTTAACAGCCATTTTCTTTTTTAAACACTCTTCTTCACAGTTCTAAGGAAGGTCACAAATTCCAGTCAGGAGTTCCACCAGGATGCAAGGAACGCCATTTTAGTTGGTACAATTTACAAGGTCATTGCTCTAAACTATGATATTACAAAGTTTTAACTGTTTTATTAAATATCTCTTCCCGGCTTGATGTGTACGAGATCTCGTGTTGACAGCCCAAGGACAGAGAATCCTGTTGCCTCCAGAAGCTGCAAATTTCATTATTCCAATATTGTCACTCATTATCCACAAGGGATAGTATTCCCTGCCATGATTTTGAAGAGGTCTTATGAGCATCTTCTCAAAATATTCCATATTTATTTTAGTCAGGATGGCACGGCTCGCCGATCCATTCTCACAGCGGCCCCCCAAAATAAAAAATAAAAATTTTCTGAGCATCACCTTTCATCCCAAAGTGAAATAATTCTCACGATATTAAAACAAAAAAACAACAACAACCAAAAAGAGAGAAGCTTTTCTCAAATTGGCACAGAACCCAAAAGTTGCAGCCACAAAAGGGAAAAGTGGCATTTTACGTGTGAAGTAAACACTTTCCCCGCTTCCGGCTGACACAACCTGAAATGGATACCAGATGGAGCGAATCTTTCTGAGAATTGGGAGGTTGCGCTGAATTTCCGAAGCCAGAAAATTGGCACCACTCAGCATGGAAAATGGCCTTTTGGTCTAAATACCCTGGCGAGAGAGTTACTGCATTCACACAGTCAGAGGAAAATAACTCGACAGCAGATTTGACCATTGCAAAAACAAGGGACAGATGGAAACAGACCTCCTGCCTGGAAAAGGGAGCTGGGCAGCCCATGACATAGGGCGGGTGAGACAAAGAGGGTTTAAACATGGATTCATTGAGTAGGCCTTGCTCTTAAAACGCAGCAGTGAGTGGAAGGCTTCCCTTCTGTCTCATCCCATCAGACCTTCCCGGATTCCTAAGAGCTTCTCTAATTGGATCTGATCTTGCCTGCTGGTTGAAGTCTTGACTTCAGGAAGTCTTGACTTCAACACATTCCCGGCCCTACAGTTGACTGCCTACTTTTCGCTTTGGCTGAAAAACTGCAGCCAAGTGATGTCAGGAGTGAGGAGTGCTTCGGAATTTAAAAAAAAAAGGAGGGGAAAAAAGGGGGGGCTGGGAAGTATATGGGGAGGCAAACTGTTGGGTCTCCTTAAATTAATTCTGACTTTTGTCGGAGTTCCGTCACTGATCCTCACAGGACATGCAAGAGCCTAGAAGGAAAAGAGATTTTGGATCTACCTGAAGGGTCTATACACACAGTAGACAGGCTGGTAGGTAGATGATAGATAGATAGATAGATAGATAGATAGATAGATAGATAGATAGATAGATAATAGATAGATAGATAGATAGATAGATAGATAGATAGATAGATAGATGATAGATATTTATTTATTTATTTATTTATTATTCAAATTTCTATACCGCCCTTCTCCTTTCGGACTCAGGGCGGTGAACAGCCAAGATAAAAACATCTATACAAACATCACAGTTAAAAATAAAGTTAAAATAATTTATAAATTTGGCCCATAATTTAAAACTTGTCAATTAAAATCAATATTAAAATTTTAAAACTAACCCTAAAATCAAGACAGACCGGCTAACTGAAAAAAATAAGTTTTTAGATAGATAGATAGATAGATAGATAGATAGATAGATAGATAGATAGATAGATGATAGACAGACAGACAGACAGAGATAATAGCTACAAGATAGAAAGATGGATGGATGGATGGATAGATACAGTATATTTTATTTTATTTTTATTTTATTTTATTAAATTTATATACCGCCCTACTCCCGAAGGACTCAGGGCGGTGAACAGCCAAAAAAATAAAACACATAGATTACAAGATTTAAAAGGACAATATAAAACCACATTAAACAAATTTGGCCCGGAACAAATTAAAACACCCCCAATACTTAAGACAGATTTAAAATTTACAATTTAAAAAGTTAAAAGGGAGGAGTTAGGCCAGGCCGGCCTGTTGAAATAAGAAAGTCTTGAGGGCGCGGCGGAAGGTGCGTAGATCCGGGATCCTCCGTATCTCCAGGGGGAGCTCATTCCAAATGGTGGAAGGTGCCCCCACAGAGAAGGCTCTCCCCCTGGGGGCCGCCAGTCGACGCTGTTTGGCCGACGGCACCCGGAGGAGCCCCTCTCTATGAGAGCATACTGGCCGGTGAGAGGCTACTGGTGGCAGCAGGCGGTCCCGTAAATATCCCGGTCCTAAGCCATAAATGATAGAGAGATAGATAGATAGATAGATAGATAGATAGATAGATAGATAGATGATAGATAGATAGATAGATAGATAGATAGATAGATAGATAGATAGATAGATATGATAGATAGACAGACAGAGATAGATAGATAGATAATAGCTACAAGATAGATGGATGGATGGATGGATGGATAGATACTAGATAAATGATAGATAGATAGACGCTAGATATAGAGATACAGAGATAGATGATAGATAGATAGATAGATAGATAGATAGATAGATAGATAGATAGATGATTGATAGATAGATAATGATAGATGTTAGAGATCGAGAGATAGAGATAGACAGACAGACAGACAGACAGACAGACAGACAGACAGACAGAAATAGATAATAGCTACAAGATAGATGGATGGATGGATGGATGGATGGATGGATACAGTAGATAAATAGATCGATCGATCAATCGATAGATAGAGACAGCCAGATGATAGAAATAGATAGACAGATGATAGAGATAGATAGACAGACAGATTTTTTCTTAGTCTCTGTTAGAGATTAAGCAACAAAGGTGTTTTTTTAAAGATTCAAACCAAAACAAGAAAAAAAATCACACACACCCCAAAATGTGTTAATAATTCAGTTGATTGAAAACATACTCATATTGTAGGTATGGAAACCTGTATCACAGACTATACTATGTCTAATTTCCTGATTACAACTGTACGAAGAGAAGAGGAGGAGGAAAGTGTACTATGTACGTTCACCACCTTGAGTTATATAAAGTAATAAAGACGGGATAAAAATCTAATAAAGAAGATGTCAGTTTGCATTCAATTATGAGTCCCAAAAGTTCCAGTCTCTTTTTCACTTTTGTGTGTGTGTGTGTGCCATTCAATTACCTTCCTTACAGAATTTTAAAATTTAAGAATATTCAGTCAAATATTCTTCTCCCTCTGTACCTCTCCACCTCCTTTTCTATCAACTTTTTAAACAGAAAATGGATCCTTGGTTTCTTTTCATGGGTAGAATTACTATCTGTTTGGAAAAGCTCCTATAGCAATTCTAGCACCAGTAGGCAGAACAAGAAACAATGGGTGGAAACTAACCAAGGAGAGAAGCAACCTGGAATTAAGGAGAAACTTCCTAACAGTGAGGACAATTAACCAATGGAACAGAAGTTACCACCAGAAGTTATGGATGTTCCATCACTAGAGGCTTTTAAGAGAGACTGACATGATATAGGGTATCTTATCCTATATCCTATAGAGGATTGGACTAGAAGACCTCCAAGGTCCCTTCCAAAGGAGGAGGAGGAAGAGGAAGAGGAAGAGGAAGAGGAAGAAGAAGAAGAAGAAGAAGAAGAAGAAGAAGAAGAAGAAGAAGAAGAAGAAGAAGAAGAAGAAGAAGAAGAAGAGGAGGAGGAGGAGGAGGAGGAGGAGGAGGAGGAGGAGGAGGAGGAGGAGGAGGAGGAGGAGGAGGAGAAACATTGAGTTCTCTTGTTGAAGTTGCTCCTTTATTCTGGGAATAAAATTGCCTTTTTTTGTTATTAGTCATTTTAGGAGAAGCTGTAAGTCTTCTGGCAAAATAACAAGTCTCTGTTTTCCCCCCTGCTGATGAATTATTGCAACTCACAAGTTTACATTATGTTTACTTACAGGAATTCCATTACAATTCAGTTGCTCACAAACTGATTGTCCCAGAAATACAGCATCCTGCTAACAACCTCTGGTGAAACACTTTACATCTTTTGACCAACAATTGTTCCAAGCAGTTGCAAACCACTAAACCCTGAGATTTTGTGAGTGTAAGCTCTGCTTTTGGCACCAAAGCTATGAGGCAAAGGCAGACTGAAAAGCTGCAGTGATTCAGCAAAATGGGGTTACAGGACCCCAAATAAGATAATATCATGATGAAACTCGTTCAGGTAAAATGTATGTCATCATCTTCTTTTAACGACCCCATAATCCCTTGCGGGGTGGAGTCTAGGCAACTGAATGGAGCTAGCAGAGTGTTTTAATGGCCAGATGCCCTTCCTGTCACCAATGAGGAGTTTTGTTCAGCAGATAGATTCTCATTGTGCTCAGAGAAAGAAATATCTGCCTCTACCTAGGATCGAACTCACAGCCTCCTGATTGTGAGGCGAGAGCTCCTACAGGAATTCGAGCGAATTGGTAGCGGCGGCTGTGGGAGGCTCCGCCAACCCGCCCGGACGTCGTAACGTCCTGTTTTTGATGATCTGTGCATGGGCGGAAGGCCCTGCGCAAAGGTTAAGAAACGGTAGGATATAGACAGAGGAACTGGGATGGAGAGAACGGAAATGCAGTGGTGTTTAGCAGCTGGGAGAAGAATAGAGTGAGAAAACAAAACCCTTGTAGGTTTTTTTTAAAAAAAAACTGATCCATTGAGTCTGCATTATTAAGTCATTTTGCCTCCTAGTGATGAGAGAGAGAGATTCCTCATTCCTCTATTCTATTCTGCATTCTCATTCTATTCTCTATTTTATTCTATTCTATATTCTATTCTATATTCTATTCTGTTCTGTTCTGTTCTGTTCTGCATTCTATTCTCTATTTTATTCTATTCTATATTCATTCCATTCCATTCCATTCCATTCTCTACTCTACTCTACTCTACTCTACTCTACTCTACTCTACTCTACTCTACTCTACTCTACTCTACTCTACTCTACTCTATTCTATTCTATGGGTGGAAACTAACCAAGGAGAGAAGCAACCCAGAACCAAGGAGAAATTTCCTGACAGTGAGAACAATTAATCAGTGGAACAGAAGTTGCCTCCAGAAGTTGTGAATGCTCCAACGCTGGAAGTTTTTAAGAAGAGATTGGACAGCCGTTTGTCTGAAGTGGTGTAGGGTTTCCTGCCTAAGCAGGGGGTTGGACTAGATGACCTCCAAGGTCCCTTCTATTCTGCATTCTCATTCTATTCTCTATTTTATTCTATTCTCTATTCTATTCTGTTCTGTTCAGTTCAGTTCTGTTTCGTTCCGTTCCATTCCATTCTCTATTTTATTCCATTCCTTTCCATTCTACAGTATATTCATTCCATTCTCTATTCTATTTCTATTTCTATTTCTATTTCTATTTCTATTTTATTCCATTCCATTCCCTATTTCTATTTCTATTCTATTCTATTTTCATTCCATTCTCTACTCTGCTCTACTCTATTCTATTCTACTCTACTCAATATTCTATTCTATTCCATTCCATTCCATTCCATTCCATTCTATTCTCTATTTTATTTTATTCTACATTCATTCCATTCTCTACTCTACTCTACTCTACTCTACTCTACTCTACTCTACTCTACTCTACTCTACTCTACTCCACTCCACTCCACTCCACTCCACTCCACTCCACTCCACTCTCCACTCCATTCTATTCTCTATTTTATTTTATTCTACATTCATTCCATTCTCTACTCTACTCTACTCTACTCTACTCTACTCTACTCTACTCTACTCTACTCTACTCTACTCTATTCTATTCTATTCTATTCTATTCTATTCTATTCTATTCTATTCTATTCTATTCTACTCTATTCTACTCTTCATTCCATTCTTCATCTTGCTCTGCTCTACTCTATTCTTCAGATATCACTTCATCAAGATGATGTGGAAAGACCTTTTCTAACCCGGTACCCCTCTGATTCTTAAACAAAGTCAACCAGCTATTTTTTGTCCCCAACGTAGTCCCACAAAACAATCAACTTGTTTTGATTCTGTTGTCATCAACAATTAAGAACGCTAATTATTTAAAGACGTTTGAAATGCCTTGTAAAGATGTGTTGGTATATTTAATTAGAAGGTGGGTTGGAGTCATTTACATATCCTTGACGGAGCCATGATTTTTTTTTTTTAAATATGTTGCTCTTTCAAGTTTTATCATCATTTCTCTCCACGCTTTTTATTTCTGTAAAGTCAGCTTAACCCTACTTTTTCTCCCCTGCTAGTTCCTGCCCCACTTTCCTGCAGCTACTGTACGATTTAATTGTTTTAAGATGATATAGTATTTCTTAAGTTAAAAAAAAAAAAAGAAGGGTCAGGTGAATAGGCTTGTAAATCCCAGGGCCAGCCTTCCCTATTTAAAAAAATGTGGAGTCTACTAGCTCTATGTAATCATCTGGGACCACCAGAGTTCATTCTCAGTTTTCAAACAGCTAAACTCCGCCGGAGTTAAAAAATAAAAATAAAAATCAAGATGTGGTCCAGGGGAAGGAAGGAAACCAGCAGATAAGCATGGACAAATATGGCGGTACGTGATAAAAATCCAGAGAATAATAGTGAGGAAAGCTAAATAAATAGCCAACCGAATTTTAACAATGAAAAACGTATAATATATGAGGATATCTACTGAAAATACCAAGAAAGATTAAAGCCTCTTGGAAGTCTAAAAGCTAAAAGCTTCTCCTACCAGATGAATAGAAACAACCACTATCAAAAATATTGTCCACTCACAGTTTTAAGAGTTGAAGCTTCAACACGTTTACACAATATCGCATCATCTGTGTAGGAGATGACCAGGCTGAATGTGAGGGAGGGGTCAAACGCATCATCAGTCTTGAGTCCTTCGTGCCCACAAGGGACTTATAGTAAGTCCAACCATTCTTGAATTCCGTTGACCCTTATCTACCAGCAATTTGCTTTGACCATTAGTAGTTCAGATTTTTGTAGAGAGCTTAAACTTGAATAAACTTCTATATTCGTTTGAACTGCCTGGGTTTCCCGATTTCCCCTTGACAACCTAGCTGTGACTAAGCCTACATGCAGCTAACCTAATTGCTCATTTTGCTTTCTTTGTCTGATATGGCCTCTAAATTGGATAGACTCATTTCTTCAGCCTTCGCTTCCCTCAGGGTACTTGCTTCTCGCGGTTAATAGTAAGTAATAATAGTAAACTCAAAGGAAACTTTCTGCGTGTCACGCTCAAAAAAGGAACACAGGTAGAAAACTCCTCGGACCCTTGTATTAATAATAAGAACAATATTAATTGTTCTTAGATTTATAATCATTTTTATATCATTCTGTTTTTATTACATTGTAAGCCACCCACTTATAATTCTTTTTGTAATTCTATTTTTATTACCTCGTAAGCCACCCAAGATGGTGAGATGGGGAGGGGCGTCATAAAAATTAATAAATAAATAGATTGGATGTGTAATTCCTTTGTAGTAATGTAAAGGTAAAGGTAAAGGTTCCCCTTGCACATATGTGCTAGTCGTTTCCGACTCTACGGGACGGTGCTCCTCTCCGTTTCAAAGCCGAAGAGCCAGCGCTGTCCGAAGACGTCTCCGTGGTCATGTGGCCGGCAAGACTCAACGCCAAAGGCGCATGGAATGCTGTTACCTTCCCACCAAAGGTGGTCCCTATTTTTCTACTTGCATTTTTTACCTGCTTTCGAACTGTTAGGTTGGCAGAAGCTGGGACAAGTCACGGGAGCTCTCCCCGTTACGCGGCACTCGGGATTCGAACCGCTGAACTGCCGACCTTCCGATTGACAAGCTCAGCATTTTAGCCACTGAATGTACATTAGTAGTAAAGTACAAAATGTTCCACTGCAATCTTGGACTCCATAGGCATAGTCCACAAGGATCATAGAGGAAGAGGAGGAAGGAGAAAAAGATGTTGAGATTCTAGAAAGAGTGCAGAGAAGAGGAACAAAGAGGATTAGGGGACTGAAGGCTAAAACATATGAAGAACGGTTGCTGGAACTGGGTACGTCTAGTTTGATGAAAAGAAGGACTAGGGGTGACATGATAGCAGTGTTCCAATATCTCAGGGGCTCCTACAAAAATGAGGGGGTGGGTCAAACTATTTTCTAAAGCACCAAAAGGCAAGATGAGAAACAACGGATGGAAACTAACCAAGGAGAGAAGCAACCTAGAACTGAGGAGAAATTTCCTGACACTAAGAACAATCGACCAGTGGAACAGAAGTTGCCTTCAGAAGTTGTGGGTGCTTCATCCCTGGAGGTTTTGAAGAAGAGACCGGACAGCCACTTGTCTGAAATGTTTATAGAGTCTCCTGCTTGAGTAGGGGGTTGGACTAGAAGTTCTCCATGGTCCCTTCCGATTCTATTATTCTATGTTCTGAGAAACTACGATGAATGCTCTCAAAAGACTTCCAAAATGTGTATGGTTTCCGACAGCTTTTATCTACTGATAAAGGGTCAAATGTTATAGCAGTCCAAACTTTTGCTAGTATTTACTTGTATTTACTAGTAATACCAGTAAGAAGTTGTTTTAATTCAGTTACATACAAAAGAGGAGACATCTGAAGCATCTGGGAGGGGTTTTTTTCCCCCCAAAGGTGGCAACATCCCAGTGCCGAAGAAGCCCACCATCAAGGAACTGAATGACTACAGACCAGTAGCTCTAACTTCTGTAGTCATGAAAACCTTTGAAAGGCTAGTGCTGTCCCACTTGAAAATTATCATAGATCCGCTGTTAGACCCCTTGCAATTTGCATACCGAGCAAATAGATCAACAGATGATGCTGTTAATATGGCTCTGCTCTACATCCTACAACATCTTGAATCTCCAAAGACCTACGCAAGGGTCCTCTTTGTAGACTTTAGTTCAGCATTAAATCCCATCATTCCAGACATTCTTCTAACTAAGCTAAATCAGCTAGTGGTACCAGAACACACTTGCAAGTGGATCATAAGCTTCCTAACAGACAGGAAGCAGCAGTGAAGCTAAGCAGAATCACATCAGATATCTATACAATTAGCACAGGGGCCCCCCAAGGCTGTGTGCTCTCCCCACTTCTCTCTGTACACCAATGACTGCATCTCAAACGATCCATCTGTTAAACGACTGAAGTTTGCAGATGACACAACAGTGATCAGTCTCATTCAAGACAATGATGAATTCGCATACAGACGGGAGGTTGAACAACTAGCCTCGTGGTGCGACCGGAACAATCTGGAACTGAAGACACTCAAAACCGTAGAAATGGTGGTGGACTTTAGGAGAAACCCTCCCATACTTCCACCTCTCGTAATACTAGACAACACAGTATCAACAGTAGAGACCTTCACATTTCTAGGTTCTACCATATCTCAAGACTTAAAATGGGTGCCTAACATTAAAAACGTCATCAGAAAAGCACAACAAAGAATGTTCTTTCTGTGCCAACTCAGGAAGCTCAAACTGCCCAAGGAGCTGCTGATAACAGTTCTACAGAGGAATGATTGAGTCTGTCATCTGCACCTCCATAACTGTCTGGTTTGGTTCTGCAACCCAACAAGATAGGCACGGACTTCAACGGATAGTTAGAACGGCAGAAAAAACCACGGCTACCAACCTGCCTTCCATGGAGGATCTGTCTACTGCACGAGTCAAAGAGAGGGCTGTGAAAATATCTACAGACCCCTCGCATCCTGGACATAAACTGCTTCAACTCCTACCCTCAAAACGATGCTATAGAGCACTGCAGCCCAGAACAACTAGACACAAGGACAGTTTTTTCCCAAACACCATCACTCTACTAAACAAATAATTCCCTCAACACTGGCAAACTATTCACTAAGTCTGCACTATTATTAATCTTCTCATCGTTCCTACCATCCATCTCCTCCCACTTATGACTGTATGACTGTAACTTCGTTGCTGGTATCCTTACGATTTATATTGATATTGTTTCCCGATTGCTTATTTGTTCCCTATGACAATCATTAAGTCTTGTACCTTATGATTCTTGACGAACGTATCTTTTCTTTTATGTACACCGAGAGCGTATGCACCAAAGACAAATTCCTTGTATGTCCAATCACACTTGGCCAATAAAGAATCCTATCCTATCCTATCCTATCCTATCCTATCCTATCCTATCCTATCCTATCCTATCCTATCCTATCCTATCCTATCCTAAAGAAACATTAGGAATAAGAATTTTAATTATCTCATGCCTCCCTGTATCCATCTTGAATTTATACTATTGTATAACACACATTGGTGTGTCTATATGACCACAGAAGTGCCTGACATATGTTGGTTTCTCTCTTCCAAGGAACTTAATTTTGCTCTCTACCTTTATGGCTATCAAATTAGGAACAGACATCTGAAGAGCTGGAAAATATGACAGGAGCTAGTTTGGTGCCCAACAGAGGGAAACGTTAGAGAAGAAAGATACTCGGGAAGAGAATTAAAGTTTCTCACTTAGGAAGTATTTCTTCCTTTAAAAAAAGCAACCATATTTTATTAATTTTTAAACAAACCAAAACTAGAAACATAAGTACAAAAATACAAAGAAGAAAATTTCTATGCAGAACTGTGATCTTTTACACAACATATCGCTACTCCATTCTTATGCTCTATGTGCTCAATTTCATCAAATTCTATTATATCTGAATCTATTTTATTTTTCTGTTTTCAATCCATCTGTACCATTTTTCCCATGATACATAATACTCCAAGTCTGTCATTCCTTTCAATTCCAATGTTAGTTTGTCCATTTCAGCGCAATCAAAGATTTTATTTTTTATTATGAAGTCATCGGAGGGCATCTCTGCCTTCTTCCAACGTTGCACAAAGGCCAATCTTGCTGCGGTCGTTATATGTAGGATCATAGGTCTTGTTTTCTTATCATGTTTTTTTTCATTATCCCCAGAAGGAACAGTTCCAGTGTATATTCCAGTTGAGCTCCAGTTATTTCCTGCAACCATTTTTAAAAAAAATTTTCCAATATTTTTTCAATTCTGAACACAGTCACCAGGAGTGATAGAAGAATTTCTTAAAGGGGGGGGGTCCTTTCCTTGGCACGTCATTCTTCCAAACGTAGCCTTTGAAGGTGGATGGAGACTATGGCTAATTAAAATAGCCCAAGGAGTTATGCTCATATGACTCCAGGACTTTTCTTTCTTTTTTTTTTTTAATTAAATTTTATTAACATAAACAAACGTAAAACACAAATACATGTAAACACTTATACATTAACAAAGAGTCAATTGACTGACTTCTAGAAAACCTTCGCATCGGTGGTTAATGTCCATTTAACCAATTTTCCTTAATCATACTATTTACAAATTTACTTGCTTATACCTTAATATATTCATTGAAGTTCAGCAGTATCTTTCTACAAACGTATTAACCATTTATTTATACAATCCTACGGCTCATCTCATGTATCTATTTCTACAATTCTTGAGTTATGTTTTCCTAATGTCCTATGTTGTTGGCCTATCCTTCTTTCTAACCATGTGTACCATTTTTGCCAAACTAAATAAAAGTCAGTGTTCTCTTTATCTTGGAGTTCTTTTGTGAGCCTATCAGTCTCTGCGCATTTATTTATTTTTGTTATTATTTTTTTCTTCTGTTGGTATTATCTCGGATTTCCATGACTCCAGGACTTTTCAAGTGGCGATATATCACTCACACTTGATCTAATAGCCCAGGGTTTAGGACATGTGGCACAGTGACATTCCTTATATCCTGAGATTACTTGTATTTTATTTTTATTTTTATTTTATTTCGGATTTATATACCACACCTTCTCCCAAGGGACTCAGGGCGGTGTACAGCCAGATAAAAACATACAATACAAACATTAAAAACAATTAAAAGAATATATATTAATTTGGCCCCAGTTTAAAATGACAAACCAATTAAAAATTTAAAATTTAAAAATATGTTAAGCAAACATATGGGCAAAGCGGAACGGTCGTCTAATTCTCTGATAGCCTTTCAAAAGCAGAGTGACAGGCTCGGCCCCACCTCCTGTCAAAGCGGTCCAGCACTGCTTATTTTCAAACGGAAGGCCCCAACAGAAGGCCAAGTCTTGAGAAGTTCTGCAAATAATCAGGAGATTCTCACGTTCCTCAGGCTTTCCACCCTAAGAAAACACCTCTCTAAGCGGTTTACAGAGTCAGCCTCTTGACCCCCAACAACCTGAGTCCTCATTTTTCCCACCTCGGAAGGACGGAAGGCTGAGTCCAACCTTGAGCCTGGTGAGATTCGAACTGCCAAACTGCAGGCAGCCGGCAGTCCGCAGAAGCAGCCTGCAGTACTGCACTCTCACCACTGCGCCACCGCGTCCCCTGACTGAGAATCTCTACAGACCTCTGGATTAGATATCGCCAAGATCTCTTTCAACCTTTACGTGATTCCAATTCTTGGGAGAGGACATGACAAAGTGTTTCTAATTCTTATTATTGGCACACACACACACACACACAAAAAGATTCTGCTTTTGGGTGACATTTTCTTGAAAGCGGTTGGGTGTTCCAGCTTTCGTTGTGACTCTTCAAACAGATTGGAGCCTGTTTTAATATGTCAAAATATCTTCCCCGCTCAGCTCGGGTTTTTATCAGCACTCCATTCTGACGCAAACATGTAGCCTAACACATCGGCAAGAGTTGACTGGAAGAGTTCAGCTAAAAGGAACCGAGGTCTTCCGTCTTATCTACCACAAACAAGGAGTAGGGATACTATTTCTCAGGAGTGGCCAGGAGCTGCTGTTTATGCTAAACAGTAAATGGGTGCTTTGTAAATTCTACAGAATCGCTCACACAACTACACACCAATAAAAGACAGCAAGTTATTGGGAATGGGATGGGTTGAAGTTCAACATGGCTGGAACCTACCAGCTTGGGATAGTCTGGTTTGTTTAGCTGGTTCCCAAAGATCCTCCCTTGTTAGTTTACACATAACATGTTATTTGTAGCATCAGGTCATGCATGAGTCACGACATCTTTGCTTACAACACTGATACGATCTGAAGCACCTGTGTACCCGAAGGTAGCAATAGCAATAGCACTTGGACTTATATACCGCTTCACAAGTGCTTCACAGCCCTCTCTAAGCGGTTTTAAAGAGTCAGCATCTTGCCCCCCACAATCTGGGTCCTCATTTTACTGCCCTCAGAAGGATGGAAGACTGAGTCAACCTTGAGCCGGTCAGGATCGAACTCCTGGCAGTTGGCAGAGTTAGCCTTCAATGCTGCATTCTAACAACTGTGCCACCATGAAAGGAAGGAGGGAGGGAGGGAGGGAGGGAGGGAGGGAGGGAGGGAGGGAGGAAGGAAGGAAGGAAGGAAGGAAGGAAGGAAGCACTAGCAATAGCACTTAGACTTATATATCGCTTCACAGTGCTTTTATAGCCCTCTCTAAGCGATTTACAGAATCAGCCTCTTGCCCCCAACAATCTGGGTCCTCATTTTACCCACCTCGGAAGGATGAAAGGCTGAGTCAACCCTGAGCTCTTTCAGGATCGAACTCCTGGCAGTGGGCAGTGTCAGCCTGCAAAACTACATTTCCAACCAATGTGGCATCATGGAAGGAAGGAAGGAAGGAAGGAAGGAAGGAAGGAAGGAAGGAAGGAAGGAAGGAAGGAAAAGATAGAAGGGAAGGAAGGAAGGAAGAAGGAAGGGAGAGTGGGAGGAAGGAAGGAAAAGATAGAAGGGAGGGAGTGAGGGAGGGAAGGAAGGAAGAAAGGAGGGAAGGGAAGGGTGGGAGGAAGGAAGGAAGGAAAAGGTAGAAGGGAAGGAAGGAAGGAAGAAGGAAGGGAGAGTGGGAGGAAGGAAGGAAAAGATAGAAGAGAGGGAGGGAGAGAGGGAGGGAAGGAAGGAAGGAAGGAAGGAAGGACGGACGGAAGGAAGGAAGGAAGGAAACAGAAAGAAGGAAGGAGGGAAGGAAGGAAGGAAGGAAGGAATCAAAAGGAAGGAGGGAGGGAAGGAAGGACTAGCCATAGCACTTAGATTTATATATCACTTCACGGTGCTTTCCAGCCCTCTCTAAGTGGTTTACAACATCAGCCTATTGCCCTCAATATGTTTATAAGAGAAGTTTATAACTACACAATATAAACTATTCCAGAGAAGAACATCAATGGAGATTCTCAGCCATCCAGGTCATGGTTGACCCAAAGGTGCTTTTTCAAGAGGCAACTGCCTGGAAAACTCTCCCCGCCATTTCACTTCTCATCCAAGAAGCTTCTTCGGCTCTGACTGGCTATCAATCCTTCCGTTCTCCACCATCCAGTCAGAGCTGAAGAAGCTTCTTAGATGAGAAGCGAAATGTCTTCAAAGAAAAACCAGAAAGTCCAGCTGCTTGTCAATCGAAAGGTCAGCAGTTCAGCGGTTCGAGTGCCGCGTAACAGGGTGAGCTCCCGTGACTTGTCCCAGCTTCTGCCAACCTAGCAGTTCAAAAGCAGGTAAAAAATACAAGTAGAAAAATAGGGACCACCTTTGGTGGGAAGGGAACAGCGTTCCATGCGCCTTTGGTGTTGAGTCATGCCGGCCACATGACCACAGAGACGTCTTCGGACAGCGCTGGCTCTTCGGCTTTGAAACGGAGATGAGCACCGCCCCCTAGAGTCAGGAACGACTAGCACAGATGTGCGAGGGGAACCTTTACCTATACCTTATTTCAAGATGATATGGCATTTTCTCCAACCCTCTTTCTTTCTTTCTTTCTTTCTTTCTTTCTTTCTTTCTTTCTTTCTTTCTTTCTTTCTTTCTTTTATTTCTTCCTTCCCTTAATGTCCTTTTCATATATACATATAATTTATATTTGCTGATAAATTTGGTATAAAATGGTTTGTCGTGAATGCGACTGCTTGAGGGCTCCTGGATTGGAGCTGAAAGGCGAAAGGGAAGCAGGATGCTCCCTCCCATATTGGGGTAGACCAGATGCTTCGACAGAAACACACTTAATATATATGTGTCTGTGTGTGCGCGTATGTATATATGTGTATCAGTGGTGAAATCCAAATTTTTTTACCACCGGTTCTGTGGGCATGGCTTGGTGGGCGTGGCAGGGGAAGGATACTGCAAAATCTCCATTCCCTCCCCATTCCTGGAGGAGGTGTGGATATTGCAAAGTCCCCATTCCCTCCCCACTCTGTGGCCAGCCGGAGAGTGGTGTTTAGGGGAGGGGGAAAAAAAAGAGAACCCATATTGGGAGGGCCTCTCTTAAAATATCTAGATAAGCTGAAATACTTTCACCGCCGTGGAGGGTTCGCTGAGCTCCCTCCCCTCCTGGTGTAAGGCGGAAATCAGACAGCTTAATGGTTTAGCTTGTAAGGCCAGGTTAAAGGAAAAAGCACAGCTGAAAAAGCTCTTAGAGAAGCTTAGGAGGGAACTAAAAATAGCCAGCACTTGGGAATTATCTTAAATACTCGCCAACTTGTTCTGTGCTGCGAATGCAGATAACTGGAGGAAGGTTCCTTTCGGGGGAAGCGTTTAGCGCTTTAACGGCTCTTCAATTAGTTTTCATTTCTGTTCAGCACCCCCCCCCCTCTCTCTCCCTCCACCGTGGGGACTGGGGGGTGGGTGGGTGAAGGATGAGATTTAACTACACATCCAGTCTTGGCTTTTTAAACAAAGATCTGCCCCGTTCAAATATCTGGGTTTGATTAAAAAACGGTGGGAAGTTAAAAAGATCATCGAAGGAAAGTGGAAGTATAAAGGTGCGTGAGAAGTCTCTGAGCTTAGTGATTTTCTTGGAGATGTTTCATTACCAAACTTGGTAAAAGTCAGCACTGATGACATTACCTAGTTTGGTAATTAAACGTCTGTAAGAAAACCACCAAGCTCAGAGAGCACCAGGGACAACAATTTCTCCTCCTCCTCCTCTCTGCAAGCCCCTCTCCCTTCTAGCACTGATGATGTTACCTGGTTGGCTCATAAAACGTCTGTAAGAAAACCACCAAGCTCAGAGAACACCAAGATTTTCCTCCTAGAAAGAATTCAAGCTCACACGATGACATGCAATCAAGATCACATGAAGTATTAGTACCGCTTTATAAAGCCTTAGTAAAACCACACCTGGAATGGGGCACCTAGTTGAGACTTTGGAAAAAGTGCAGAGAAGAGCAAGGAAGATGATTAAAGGCCTGGAGACTAAAACATAGGAAGAACAGTTGCAGGATTTGGGTTTGGATAGTCTAGAGAAAAGAAGGACTAATGGGGGACATGATAGCAGAATTCCAGTATTTGAGGGGCTACCACAAAGAAGAGGGAAGGGTCAACTTATTTTCCAAAGCACCTGAAGGAAATAAACAACGGATGGAAACTCATCAAGGAGAAAAGCAACCTGGAAATAAGGAGAAACTTCCTAACAGTGAGAACAATCAACCAGTGGAACAGAAGTTGCCTTCAGAAGTTGTGGGTGCTTCATCACTAGAAGTCTTTAAGAAGAGACTGGACAGTCACTTGTCTGAAATGGTAGGGGCCCTCACTAGTTTCACCATCACTGGTCTAGAGTCTTCTGCTTGAGCAGGGGGTTGAAATGAAAATGAAAACCAGATTGTCAGCAAAGGCTTTGGACTTTATACTTGTTGTGGCCCGTCAGCGACCTGTGCAGCTAGTAGCTGATTCAGACAGCGAGGAGGCTGGTGTGGTGCTGTGCCAGCAGCCTGTGCAGCTGGCGCTCGAGTCGGACAGTGAGGAGGCTGGAGAAGATGTGGTGCCAGAGGCAGGGATTCATCCAGGGCCTTCAGAACCTCTAGAAGCTTCCAAGGGTAAAGAGGAAGAAGAGGAGGAGCCTCTTCTCGATGCACGGGCGCACAGAGCTGCCAAAAGGCAGGAGTGGCTCCTCAGGAGGAGGTCTCCTCGAGAGTAAGGCTTGGAGCTAATTGGCCACTCCCTTAGCCTATTTAAGGAAGGACGATGACTAAGGCAATTTGCAGGGAACAACTTCATTCACTGTCCTTCGTGTCTTGATCTTAGCTCTCTTATCAGTTTCCTGCAAATTGCTTCTGGGCTTTCTGCCAACCATAGTAAGATTATGATTATTTATTCTTTGGATTCTTGTAGGCTGTTAGGAAAGTTAATTAACAGCTTTTATTTGAAAAAGACTGATTTAATTTAGTAAGCTAAGGTTTGTACAGACTTTGTATGTGCTGCGTTCTTTGGGGTCCATAGCTGGGGCAGACCAATACTCTTCTTTTTTTATTTTCAAAAAATCAGCAGCAAACCACTTCCATACAATTATCAAGGACTGAGCTTAAAAAGAATCCCTGTTCCCCTTTTTAATTCACAGAATTCAGGACACAAAAGGCCTGGATAATTACGGTGTAAACACAACTTCAAAAAGATCCGATCGCGTTCCTTGGAAAGGCTCCTGTGCCTTGGCCCTTTGTCAAAAAGAATTCAGAAAAATTTAATTTAAATGTTGACAAGCGGTACATATCAATGTTCCACTGCTACGAATCAGGGGCAGGTTCTCCAACGGTGTACAGTAATTTGTTTAGTGCCCGCAGGCCTGAGAAATTCATCTTGGTGGAGGCCAGTTTCTCAGCCCTAAAAGTTGCAATAATAAAATAAAACTAGATTATTAATTATCTCCTGAATTGCATCTCCAAGTCCAAGGGGATTGAATCCAATCTTCGCTTGCATTCCCTAAGACATCCAGTAAGCCAAACGATTTCTCACATTTTGTAATATAGGTAGTCCTCAACTTATGACCACAACGGACCCCATTGCTAAGTGAGGCATTTGTTAGGCGAGTTTTGCCCCACTTTACCACTTGACACCGTTGTTAAGCGAATGAACTGCCATTGTTAAGTTAGTAACCTGGTTGTTAAGTGAATCCGGCTCCCCCATTGACTTCGTTTGTCAGACGGTCATAAAAGGGGATCACATGAGCCCGGGACCGTCATAAATATGAGTCAGTTGCCAAGTGTTGGATTTTGATCATTGACTGTGAGGATGTTGAAACGGTCACAAGCGGTGATGTCACTTTTTTCACTGAGGTTGAAAACAGTCACTGAATGAACTGTTGTAAGTTGAGGACTACCGTATTATAAGGGTTAGGGATGTTATTTAACACTGAGAGATCTGCAATTAATTGGCCAACAATCTGGGCTCCATTGCCAAAAGGGAAACTTTTTAAACAATTATCTTGAGCCATCATTTAGATAGGACCCAGCCGTGTGCGACAGCAGCCAAAAAAGCCAACACAATCCTAGGCATGCATCAACAGAGGAATAGAATCAAGATATGTGAAGTGTTAATATCGCTTTATGATGCCTTGGTAAGGCCACACCTGGAACAACTGCATTCAGTTTTGGTCACCAGGATACAAAAAGGATGCTGAGACTCTGGGAAGAGTGCAGAGAAGAGCAACAAAGAGGATTAGGAGACTGGAGGATGAAACATACGAAGAACGGTTGCAGGAACTGGGCATGTCTAGTTTGATGAAAAGAAGGACTAGGGGAGACATGATAGCGGTCTTGCGATATTTGAGGGTCTACCACAAAGAAGAGAAGGGGGTCAAGCTATTCTCCAAAGCACCTACAGAAATAACAAATTGACACTTACAAAGGGGAGATACAATCTAGAGCTAAGGAGAAATTTCCTGACAATTAGAACAATTAGAATAGAGTGGAGTAGAGTAGAGTGGAATGGAATGGAATGGAATGGAATAGAATAGAATAGAATAGAATAGAATAGAATAGAATAGAATAGAATAGAATAGAATAGAATAGAATAGAATAGAATAGAATAGAATAGAATAGAACAGAATTGAGGAATATAAATAGAATAGAACAGAACAGAATAGAAATAAATAGAATAGAATAGAATAGAATAGAATAGAATAGAATAGAATAGAATAGAATAGAATAGAAGAGGAGGAGGAGGAATAGAATAAAATAGAACGGAATGGAATGGAATGGAATGGAATGGAATGGAATGGAATGGAATGGAATAGAATAGAATAGAATAGAATAGAATAGAATAGAATAGAAGAGGAGGAGGAGGAGGAGGAGGAATAGAATAAAATAGAATGGAATGGAATGGAATGGAATGGAATGGAATAGAATAGAATAGAATAGAATAGAATGGAATGGAATGGAATGGAATGGAATGGAATAGAATAGAATAGAATAGAATAGAATAGAATAGAATAGAATAGAATAGAATAGAATAGAATAGAATAGAATTCTTTATTGGCCAAGTGTGATTGGACACACAAGGAATTTGTCTTTGGTGCATACGCTCTCAGTGTACATAAAAAAAATACATTCATCAAGAATCATAAAGCACAACACTTAATGCTAGTCATAGGGTACAAATAAGAAATCAGGAAAAAATATCAATATAAATCGTAAAGATACCAGCAACAAAGTTACAGTCATACAGTCATAAGTGGGAGAAGATGGGTGGTGGGAACGATGAGAAGATTAATAGTAATGCAGACTCAGTAACTAGTTTGACAGTGTTGAGGGAATTAATTGTTTAGCGGAGTAATAGCGTTATTAATTTCAGTGGAACAATGAATCTCTGGAAAGGAAAAATTGTGGGTGCTTCATCACTGGAGCTTTGTAAGAAAAAATTGGGCAACCCATTTGTCCAGGTCGTGATAGACTCTCACTTGTCTGAAATTGTAAGGGGTCTCCTGTTTGAGTAGGGGGGATGGATTAGAAGACCTCCGAAGGCACCTTCCAGCTCTCGATTCCCTGATTCTAGTATAGAAGGATTTGAACTTCTCTCACTTTGAACTTCTAAGCAGACAACTATTTATTTTATTTTTATGTATTTGTCGAGTACGTATTAGATTATATGTGTGTGTGTGTGTGTGTGTGTGTGTGTGTGTGTAAGCATGAATTGAATACATAAAATGAATACAATTAAAGGGAATATTAGGACAGAGACGGAAGGCACCCTGGTGCACTTAATGCACGCCCCTTACAGACCTCTTAGGAATGGGGTGAGGTCAACAGTAGACAGTCTAAGGTTAAAGTTTTGGGTGTTTGGGGAAGAAACCACAAAGTCAGGTAGTGCATTCCAGGCATTGACCACTCTGTTACTGAAGTTGTATTTTCTGCAATCGAGTTTGGAGCAGTTTACCTTGAGTTTGTATCTATTGTGTGCTCGTGTATTGTTATGGTTGAAGCTGAAGTAGTCATTGACAGGAAGGAGGTTGCAGCGGATGATTTTATGAGCCACGCTTAGGACAGACCGAAGGCGGCGTAGTTCTAAATTCTCTAAGCCCAAAATTCCAAGTCTGGTGGCGTAACTATTGCTCCTAAGAAGGGGCAGCCTTGTTTATCCCTCCAAGGAATGGCTCCCCCGTGGCAGAGCTGCATTATTCAGAAAACCTAATTTCCCCCTCTTGCGTGGAAGGAGGCGATGGGGCTAAGACAGCAAGCTTAATGAAGGAACAGCGGGGTGGAATTCAGAGAGGAGTCCCAGCATGGCCATCGTTTTATCATCATCAACCATAACTTCCCCTTCTCCAACCGAGAAATGCCGGAGAAGTAATTTAGAGCAGCTTCAAAGCTGGGTCGGTTCCCTACTTCCCTCCCCATCTCAGAAGGGAAACCCTGATATTGCATTTCCTCTCCAGGACTTCAGGTCTCCGGAGAAGAGCCGAATGAGAGAGAGAAAAAAAACCCACCGAAAGCCCAAGTATACTTTCCAGCAGAAAATAATAATATCCCATCTGTGGGAAATGCTGAACTGAAGGGTATTACTGGCCCCATGTTACAGAGAAAGGCTTCTGTTCCTGGGTTAAAAACACAACGCTAAGCTTTCAAGAGGAATGGTGTAGTCCAGGTGGGAATCAGTGGTGGGTTGCTACTGGTTTAGCCCGGTTCGGGCGAAACAGTAGCGGCATTTCATTTCATTTTCATTTTATTTAATTTGTATACCGCCCTACTCCCGAAGGACTCAGGGCGGTGAACAGGCACAGAATAAAACACGTAAAATACAAAAATTAAGAACAGAAGTAAAATCGAATTAAGTCAATTTAGCCCAAGACAAATTTAAAACCCCAGGTTAAGAACAAATTAAAATTTACATTAAAATTTACGTTAAAAAAAGGCAGTGACGGGAGGCTCCACCCACCCACCCAGATGTCATCACCAATGCTCTGTGCATGCGCTCCCAATAGCAAACCGGTAAGGAAGGTGGGTATGCCATTTGTTCCTACCCAAGGAGACGTTTGAACAAGGCTCTGTACCTCCAGGTCTTCCTGCCCACTAATTAATACTTGAGGAGGGATTCTCCCTTCTCTTCTTTCAACTCCTAACGGACATTTTTACAACCCAAAGTTGAGGGTAGACTCATCAAAATCCTAGTCTTGCATGAATGAATGAATGGTAATGAAATCTCTGCCAGGAAACCACCAACCTCAGAGAGCACCAAGGACCCCATATTCCGCCTTCTCCTCCTCTCCTCCTCCCCCTCTCCACAAACCCCTCTCCCAACTACCTTTGATTATGTTACGTAGTTGGGTCATGAAATGTCTACAACCAAGCTCAGAGAGCACCGAGAATCACACAGCTGTCCTCCTCCTCCTCTCCACAAACCCCACTCCCTTCTACTACTAATAATGTTACTTAGTTGGGTCATAAAATGTCTGCAAGAAAACCACCAAGCTCAGAGAGCACCAAGGATCCCACAGTCTTCTTCTTCCTCCCCCTCCTCCTCCTCCTCCTCTCCACAAACCCCACTCCCTTCTACTACTGATAATGTTACTTAGTTGGGTCATAAAATGTCTGCAAGAAAAGCACCAAGCTCAGAGAGCACCAAGGACCCCTCAAATCATAACCTATCCCCTTCCTATCACTGACAGCTTCAAGAAGGACAATGGTCCTGCTGCAGAGAAGGTGGCCAGAAATCACTGGATTTCCCCCTCCTCCTGTGGCTCTATCATCTCCCAATGCCCCTGGACCCATCATCAGCCACTACGGCCTGCGAGCGAACCAAGAATCGTGCCTCTACAGGCTGCTCCCTTCTATCCCGTAGCTTCCCTCCGGAGCTTTAGTATCTTAAAACCGAAAGACGGGATTACAAGCGATCGTTGAGATCACAACACCTTGTGAATCCCTGTTCAAACATGTGTTTGTACCATGTTTCCCCGGGGCACTGAAATGATGCCGTTGCACAGGAAAGGGTACTCTTGATTCCTTTGATGGGTTTTATATGTTCCTATGAAAATTTAATGGTTTGTCTATTTTTACAGCTGGCTCTTCTCTTTTACAGAAATACATAGACGGAGACATATAAACACAGCACATTAAAGAAAGCACGGAAGGCTCAAAAGAGGTCACGTCAGCAGCTTTCAGACGGTCTACCCAGGAGTCCTGGCTACTGTTTGACCAAAAAGCTGAGCTGGTGTTCTCCTGCCTGGTTGGCTTCCACACCTCGACTGAAAGATCCTGTTTCATCCCGTATCTTAATAAATAATGGTGTTTTTAATGATATGGTCTGGAATGAGGAGAAGAAGAAGAAGAAGAAGAAGAAGAAGAAGAAGAAGAAGAAGAAGAAGAAGAAGAAGAAGAAGAAGAAGAAGAAGAAGAAGAAGAAGAAGAGGAGGAGGAGGAGGAGGAGGAGGAGGAGGAGGAGGAGGAGGAGGAGGAGGAGGAGGAGGAGGAGGAGAAGGAGAAGGAGAAGAAGAGGAGAAGGAGAAGAAGAATGAGAAGGAGAAGAGGAGGGAGAAGGAGAATAAGAGGTGAAGGAGAAGAAGAATGAGAAGAAGAAGAGGAGGAGGAAGAAGAAGAAAGGGAAGAAAAAGAAGAGGAAGAAGAAGAAAAAGAAGAAGAGGAAGAAGAAGAGGAGGAGGAGAAGAAGGAGGACAAGGAGAAGAAGAAGAAGTGGAAGAAGAAGAAGAAGAAAGGGAAGAAGAGGAAGAAGAAGAAGAATGAGAAGAAGAAGAAGAAGAAGAGGGGAGGAGAGGAGGAGGAGGAGGAGGAGGAGGAGGAGATGGTTCTATTTCAATTTTTGAGGTGGAAGGAAGAAGGAACAACAAATGTTGACTTCCAACATTTCATGCCTTTAGCTTCACTAGCTATAGTAGAACATCTGCTTTTCTTGTTACACAGTTAATATTAATGATGCAGGAGAATTGAAAAATCCCAAATTCAATGCAAAAGCTAGGGACAGCCAGAGGACCTCAATACTTCACTTACAGAGAGTCTGCGCAACCATAAGTTATATATCCTGTACTTCACCTCTTCAGTAGACAACAGAAAGGCCTTTCAGAAAAGGTTTGACAAGTGATTCACATGTCCCTATTTCTAATTAAAGCAGCCCCATCTTCTTCCAGCATCCCGTGAGAGCCAGAAGAAAGATGCTGCTGCTTTAAGAAGTCAACTCATTAAAGCTCCAGCCTCTTTCCACAGGTTTGAATGGACTCTTGACCAGATTATTTTGAACAAAATCCTTGAACCAAATAAAACTTTGAAAATACGGTAACAAGGCACCTGTAGCTCAGGAGAAGCCGCAAATCCAGAAGAAAATGTGCTGCGCAGGAGTTAAAGAAGAGATTTGCGTTCACTCAGAAGTAACACTTTTTTTTTGCTTTTTGGCATGCATTGATGTCCTGCAAGATGCCATTTTTATTTTGTTCCCCTCCAAAGTTCTTAGAGTAAAGAGATATGTGAATATTGAGTTCACACAACCATATTCTATCTCTTTCTCTCTGTGTGCCTCTCTCTTTGTATATGTGTGTGTTTGTGTCCTTTCCTCTTCCTTTTCCTTCCCTCCCTCCCTTCTCTCTTTTTTTCCTTTCCTCTCCTTTCCTTTCCTCTTCCTTCCCTTCCCCCTTCCTTCCTTTTTTCTTCCTCCCCTCCCCTCTTCTTTTCCTCCCCTCCCTCCCTCCCTTCTCTCCTTTTTTTCCTTTCCTTTCCTACTCCTGTTCTTCCCTTCCTTCTTCCTTTCTCTTCCTTCCCTTCCCTCTTCTTTCCCTTCCCTCCCTCCCTTCTCTCTCCTTTTTCTCTTTCCTTTCCTTTCATCTTCCTTTCCTCCCCTTCCTTCTATCTTTTTCTTCCTTCCCCTCTCCTCTTCTTTTCCTTCCCTCCATTCTCTCTCCTTTTTTCCTTTCCTCTTCCCCCTTTTCTTCTTCCTTCCCTTCCCTCCTCTCCTCTGCAAACAATTTTTATTAAAAACCCCCACATGTCTTTGTTTTAAAAGCTTACTTTCTTTCAGCCAGAAGTTCACTCTTTCCTAAAACCAAAAATGTCCATTTCTCTAGATACGCAGAGCATAATCAATAGTTAAAATGACTGGGGCACTCCTCTTTCTTCATCTTTGTCAACATCTCTATGCCAAACCCAAATTTCGAAGCACCGTAGCTAAGTAAAACCTTAGCTTTCAAGGGCATGGCAGGTAAACGATATTTGAAATGTCATTATTAAAGGCCACGAAATTCAAAGGATAAGATTTTAAAAATACACATTCACAAATAATGTATGGACTTCATTTTCACGAGTTGTCACGAAGAGTTTTATCCCCAAAATAATCATGTTGGCATAACTGCCTCATCCTTCTGAACAACATCGCTCTTAGTCATCCTTAGCTGCTCGAAGGATCACAGCTCCAGACAAGCTTATAGATTATAAATAAGTATTAAAAACAAAAATGAAGAAATTAACGTTTGTTGCCTCTCTGCTCTGAACATCAAGAATGGGAATATATGCTTAAAATTCCCTACAGAGGGTCAACTTTTCCGTATCCCAAGCTATAGAAAAGTAGGACAGGAACTGCTATCAGTTTAAAACACTGGAAGTTTTTAAGAAGAGATTGGATAACCATTTTTCTGAAGTGATGTAGGGGTCTCCTGCCTAAGCAGGGGGTTGGACTAGAAGACCTCCAAGGTCCCTTCCAACTCTGTTATTCTATTCTATTCTATTCTATTCTATTCTATTCTATTCTATTCTATTCTATTCTATTCTATTCCATTCCATATTTTCTATTCCATATTTTCTATTCTATTCTATTCTATTCTATTCTATTCTATTCTATTCTATTCTATTCTATTCTATTCTATTCTATTCTATTCTATTCTATTCTATTCTATTCTTTGTCATAACTTTCCGACAATATACCTAAGAGGCACGTTTCTGGTTTGAACTCAATATGTTGCTCAGTTATCATTTCTAGCCATTTATGAATTTTCTCCCGGTAACTCCTTGCTTTCTTACATGTCCACCACATGTGATAGTATGTTCCTGGAGTCTAGTTGCATTTCCAACAATTGGCGGGGGAGTTCTTATACATTTTGGCCAATCTTGCTGGCGGCAAGTGCCACCTGTAAAACATTTTGTAAAGGTTCTCTTTATATGCCATGGCCATCGTCAGTGTGTAGTTTCTCTCCCTTTCTTTAATGATTCTATTCCATCTCTTTGATATTAGTGTAACTCTTATCCCGCAGCGAGTTGGGTGTGGTGAGCAGCCACGACGAGTTGACCATAGAGAATTGACTGTGGCAAGTTGGGGCAAAGTCTGCTCCCAACAGATGTCAGGGCCATAAAAGTCCCGCTTACTGACTACTACATGCTTCTTGAGTCAACTCTGACCTGACCAGAGCCATATTGGAGCTTCAATGTTGAGGGGGGATTAGAGATAGAGAGGTTTGTGTGGCCAAAACAAAATACTTTCTCTTGAGAACCAAGGTCATTCTCACACCTGGACCATGGGAGGAGGAGGAGGTCTCCAGACGACCAGACAGCATCTTAATTGGACCATGTGACTGATTGTTTGGGGTTGTGGGGAAACTTTCTCTTTTAACTAGGTGAAAACTGTGGGAATCTTTAGAGTCGGTTTTCACCACATCTGTGCCAATATGATATTTCCAATAAAGCTATTCTTTGAGGAATCTACCTGCCTCGGGGTTTTGCTTGCTATGGATCTATTACTTGGAACCCCGACATCTTGCTTTTTAAGAAGCCTTGTTCTCCAGTACTGCATCCAGTTTGGTCACCACGCTATAGAAAAGATGCTGAGACTCTGGAAAGAGTGCAGAGAAGAGCAACCAGGATGATGAGGGGACTGGAGGCTAAAACATACAATGAACGATTGCAGGAACTGGGCATGGCTGGTCTAGTGAAGAGAAGGACCAGGGGAGACACGATAGCATCTTCCAATATTTGAAGGGCTGCTACAGAGAAGAGGGGATCAAGCTATTCTCCAAAGCACCTGAAGGCCAGACAAGGAATAATGGATGAAAACTGATCAAGGAGAGATTCAACCTAGAAATAAGGAGAAATTTTCCGACAGTGAGAACAATCAACCCATGGAACAGAAGTTGCCTTCAGAAGTTGTGGGAGCTTCATCCCTGGAGACTTTCAAAAAGAGACTGGACTGCCCTCTGTCAGAAATGGTGTAGGGTCTCCTGCTTGAGCAGAAGGGGGTTGGACTAGATGACCTACAAGGTCCCTTCCAACTCTGTTAATCTGTTAATCCTTTATTGTGTGGGTGACCATCAAAACGAACAGTGGCATCGTTTTAATTTCTCCTTCCACTGTTGCTAACCCAGATGCTCTTTTGAGAATCGTCAAGTTTATTGCCCGGGATTGGTAGAGGCCCAAACCTTTATCTTTGATGAGATTGGAGCATCGGTTGAAAAAACTGTAATAGTTTGGTGTGACAGAGCAGACCAGAGGGTGATGCAAAAGACAATGAGGCAAAGCGACATCTGCTTTCAAGAAGGTCATATCTCTGGAGGATATTTCTCCAGCACAGATGGCTTTCAAACACAATGTGCTCCGTCTATCAGGAAATATTTGGAGAAAGGAGTTCACCTCCTGCAAACAAAGGCTAAAAACGAGAAGTACCTCTCATTAGCAAACTAATGAATCCCAAGATAGTAGGGAAAAGTGCCTTGAACCAACACACAATCGCATGTGTTGGAAATTTTGAGACTGCATGATGGGGATTCGTATAAAGTGAGCGCAGAAGAAAACTCCACACCGTTTTATTTTAACAGAATAACAGAGTTGGAAGGGCCCTTGGAGGTCTTCTAGTCCAACAACCTGCTCGAGCAGGAAACCCTGTGGCATTTCAGATAAGTGGTTGTCTAGTCTCTTTTGGAATAACCTCCAGTGATGGAGCACCCAAGACTTCTGAAGGCAACTTCTTCTGTTCCACTGGTTAATCGTCCTAACTATTAGGAAGTTTCTCCTTAGTTCCAGGTTGCTTCTCTCCTTGATTAGTTTCCATTGAATCAGAATAGAGCTGGAAGGGAATTTAGAGGTCTTCTAGTCCAACCCCTTGCCTGCTCTATACCATTTTAGACAAATGGCTGTGCAATCTCTTCTTGGAGACCTCCAGTGATGGAGCAGCCACAACTTCTGGAGGCAACTTCTGTTCCACTGGTGAATTGCCCTCACTGTTAGGAAGTTTCTCCTTAGTTCCAGGTTGCTTCTCTCCTTGATGAGTTTCCATCCACAGTTCCTTGCGGATAGACCTGCACCACTTCACAAAATAACAGGAAAGCATATAAAATATAAGCAGATTCAGCTTTGTTGTGTCAGGAACCGGAGCAGTTGGAGCCAAGAATTTTTTGGGGGGGAAAAAAAATCTTAAATTTCCTCCAAATATAGGGTATGATAAGATACATAGATATATCCATTATACACGATGATATGATATGACACATGCATACTTTTATATGAATATTAAATAGGAATATTTTGTTGCCAGGTTTTGGAAACAAATCGTAAATTTGCTTCCAAATTTGAAAGAAAAAAAACCTGAGTGGATTTGTTTCAAGAATTCTTCGTGCATCCTTTAGATTTAATATTCCTGTACGTGCCTTCAACATAAGGCATTCAGCATAATATTTCAGAAATGTGGCTAAATCTGGCTTCTCTTTTTTTACCTAGTTCTGAGGGTTTTTTTGGTTAGGACTGACATGGCACTCAACGACTCCATAAATTAAGGCAAATATATTCAAAAGAACAGGCTGATTAACCCAACCTGCAATTTAAAAAAAAACCTCTTGACCAAAATAGGCTGGAGAGCTTCGTTCAGTCTTCAGCTCTCATCCCACACATCACAACACAATTTTAACAATAAGGTGATTTATTCTCCTTAGTTATTTCTTCTCTGCATAAGTTCGATTGTCCTCGATTTTTTAACAAAATCTGGACCAGGCAAACATTTGCAAAAGATAATGCTCATAATAGTCCTGTAGGAAGTTAGCACCCACCCCTCTCCGAGGAAAATGAGATATTTTAGGAAATATTAAAAGGGCAGAATATTTCCCCTAAAAGGGAGGCAGAAACTCCCCCACCTTTGTCAATGGGCCTGGGCCAGTCTATTCTAAATAACAAAAATCTACTGCCTTAGGCAGAGCCATAGTAGGAATTGTCCTCACCCAAGATCCAACAGAGATAGGATTAGCCCCAGTGATGAAATCCAAATTTTTTTACTACCAGTTCTGTGGGCGTGGCTTGGTGGGCGTGGCAGGGAAAGGATACTGCAAAATCTCCATTCCCACCCCACTCCAGGGGAAGGATACTGCAAAATCTCCATTCCCACCCCACTCTGGGGCCAGTCAGAGGTGGTACTTGCTGGTTCTCCAAGCTACTCAAAATTTCCGCTACCGATTCTCCGAACTGCTCAAAATTTCCGCTACCGGTTCTCCAGAACCTGTCAGAACCTGCTGGATTTCATCCCTGATTAGCCCTCTACCCATCTAGCAATAGAACTCACCACGTGGCACCTGGGGAGATTGCATCACCCAGCAAGGCTCAACCAAGTTTAGCATACAGACAACCTACAGAGTTGCCCCTGCATGGCCCCATGGGAGTCTGCCAACCAATCAGAATACAAGCTCAAATTCAAAAACCCAGAGAGGGCATAAAACCGGGGCACTCTCAGCATCTCTTCCCTTTTTTTACCCCCAGGACCTCAAACCATGTGGTCCCGTCCACCATTAAACTATCTTTCCAAGCAATCTCCATGTTTCCAGTGTCTTTTTCCCCACTTGGAACTGAACCTAGATGGACAGTTCTTCCAACAAGATATTTGCAAACTTTGCTAAACCTAGATTTTGTTAACAATCAGAATAGCTATTATGCCACTGATTTTCTCACGTATGTCATGTTTCTTGATATTTTTTCCCCAAGCTATCCCATTTTTCCCTGCCACAAAACTCCAGGGAAATACGATCTTCAAATCTTCCAGAGCTAAGGAAACAAATGTGATGATAGGACTTTATTATTGTTTCCACACGTTATTCCACATCCTAAAAGCAGAATTAGAAAATCTTCCCTTTCAATGAATATTCGAAGAGCCTGGCGATCTACCCGCGAAAAACGACCGGTAAAAATCAAAAGATGATTGGAAGTCTACAAATTCTATTCGACAAGATTCTTCGAATGTGGAACCTATTACGGTTTCTATGTGCAACCAGGAATATGTAGGATGCATAGCGAGCAATCAAGATTTATTAAATATATAGCTTAAGGACAGGTTTTTTTTTCCTCCCTGCAGCAATTTTAAAAATTGCACATTTCAGTCTTGCTTGATTCATTTTAAAAATGCAAATGAAATAACGGTTTCCACCAGCTGCTAGAAGTGAAACCGGCTCATTTTTTGGAAAAGTAAGGATCCAGAAGGATCAAAAAGGATTTTGATCCTTCTGGAGTATGGAGAATTCCAAGGGAATCTGCTCAAGGAACTTCCATTGTAGTTCCATTTAAATATCACTTTACGATAATTATTTGAAGAGACGAGAAAGCAGAAACTTAACCATTTTTCATGGAAAAGAGCAGCTTTGAGGCCAAGCAGATTTTGTAGGTCAGTTCCCTTTGGCTGACTTATCATTGGAGTTACACATTGGCCCTTTAAAGATAAGTCATCAAAGAAAATATATTTTACTTATAAACCGAGGTAAAGGAGATCAGAAGCCACTTCTTGGTACCTGTTTTCTATCTTTCCTATCTTTCTTTTACTTTTTTCCCCATCTTTCTCGTACTTTTGGTTTCTCTCTTTTCCCTTCCTTTATATTAGTTCTAATCTTCTTTTTCGAAAGGAAGATTTAACGCAAATGATACTTAAAAATCATTTTTTAAAAAAAGAAAGAAATCAAAAATTTAATGTAGGCAAAACATATGTTCTATAGGTCTCTTTCAAGTGGATATTCCTTTCTTCCCTTTGACAACTTGAGCAAACATTTCTGATTTTGAAGCTGAGAAGGGTTGTTGGGTGGCCTTCCTATTTAATGTGAAGAAAATGCGGAAAACACATTTTTTAAAAAAAAAAAATAGAATACTTTTTACACCCATTCATTCATTTTGCACCAATTCAATTCCTCTGGGCGTATAATTATACAATAATGAATCTCCAGATAATCCTTCCATTCAAGGACCATTTGAAGTTACAATGGCATTGAAGACACTGACCAATGACCGTTTTTCACACTTATGACCGCCGTGCGTAGTCCTGGGATCAAGATTCGAATGCTTGGCAACTGGCTCATATTTATGATGGTTTGCAGTGTCCCGGGTCACGTGATCCCCTTTTGTGACCTTCCAGGAAGCCAGATTCACTTAACAACCTCATCGCTTACTTAACAACTGAGGTGATTCACTTAACAACAGTGGCAAGAAAATGGGGCAAAACTCACTTAGCAAATTTCTCGCTTAGCCACATAAATTCCGGCCTCAATTGTGGTCATAAGTGGAGCTCTACCTGTATATCTTTAGCCCAGATTGCAGTCAAATCGAGAATTTCTAGAACGGAGGAAGGATGTGGCTGCCTCTCGATTCAATTCAAATGACCAGGGACAAAAATCTAATACCATATTCAAATGATAAGATGATGACCCTTAATTTAAGATGATTCTTCATTTCACCTTAAAAGAACGACCTGGCCAAAAATCTTAGTAGACAACCAGTGTGCAATGGCAGCCAAAAAAGCCAACACAATCCTAAATTGCATTAACAGAGTGATACAATCAAGATCAAGTGAGGTTCTAATACCACTTTGTAAAGCCTTAGTAAGACCACACCTAGAGTACTGCATCCAGTTTTGGTCACCACAATGTAAAAAAGATGCTGAAACTCTAGAAAGAGTGCAGAGAACAGCAACCAAGATTATTAGGGGAACAAGGATAAAACATAGGATGAATGGTTGTAGGAACTGGGCATGGCTGGTCTAGTGAAGAGAAGGACCAGGGGAGACAGGAGAGCATCTTCCAATATTTGAGGGGCTACCACAGAGAGGAGAGGGTCAAGCTATTTTCCAAAGCACCTGAAGGCCAGACAAGGAATAATGGATGGAAACTGAACAAGGAGAGATTCAACCTGGAAATAAGGAGGAATTTTCTGACAGTGACAACAATCAACCCTTGGAACAGAAGTTGCCTTCAGAAGTTGTGGGAGCTTCATCACTGGAGGCTTTCAAGAAGAGACTGGACTGCCAACTGTCAGAAATGGTGTAGGGTCTCCTGCTTGGGCAGAGGGGGGCTGGACTAGATGACCTGCAAGGTCCCTTCCAACTTTGTTAATCTGTAAAGCATCTGTAAATTTCACTTGTTGCCCTTATCATATTCATGGCAATCCTCAGATAGCCTTCCTGTTTTCAAATTCTTCAGAGAATGAAAGGGAAGGAACCAGACAGAAGGGTAAGAGAAAAATGAAGAGAAAAATGAATTGAGGGAATATAACTCAGCAGTTCAGAAAGACCAACGGCTCGGTAATATGCATCCCAACATTTTAAAGTTGTTATTAAAATAGATAAACGTGCCAAAGGTGCACGGTTAAAATCATTTCTACCGCTACTCTGGAGCTATGAACGCGTCACGCTTCCCGTCGCAACCCGAGAAGAATCCCACACACGTTTAGCACTTGCATATTGCAGCAAAAAACAAAACAAAGACCACATTATTTGCATAATTGTCCTTCCAATCTTTACAACCTCCATCCAGCCTGAATGCAAATGCAGACTGTGAGTTAAGGTTGACCTGAGATCCAGAGAGACAGGTGCAATTATATAACCAACCTCAAATATTTTAAAGCAATACTGAATGGGATGCCCTATACACTGTGCTGTATCTTTCAGAAATTACACCTGGCTGACCTTGGCTCATCTTAAGAGAGAGATCTGGAGAGTTCTAAGGCAGGAAAACCAACCAAATGTTCAGTGTTGGAAACTAGACCAGGAATGAACTAACACAATTCAGTTTTAACAGACTGGGAAGATGGAAATATTCAGGAAACATGTCATTTTCTGCCATACTTTTGCACAAGGTATCAAGTTCAATTTAAATTCTGTAATTTATTTAATTGTTCAGAGACAATCTCACACCAGGAAGAAATAAAGCTTCCGATGCACTAGAAGAGAAGAGAATGTAGAGTAGAGTAGAGTAGAGTAGAGTAGAGTAGAGTAGAGTAGAGTAGAGTGGGGTTGGGTAGGGTAGGGGGGAATAGAATAGAATAGAATAGAATAGAATAGAATAGAATAGAATAGAATAGAATAGTAGAGTAAGAGTAGAGTAGAGTAGATTAGAGTAGAGTAGAGTAAAGGAGAAGAGAAGAGAAGAGAAGAGAAGAGAAGAGAAGAGAAGAGAAGAGAAGAGAATATAGAGTTGGGTAGGGTAGGGTAGAGTAGGATAGGGTAGGGTACGGGAGAAGAGAAGAGAAGAGAAGAGAAGAGAAGAGAAGAGAAGAGAAGAGAAGAGAAGAGAAGAGAAGAGTAAAGGAGAAGAGAAGAGAAGAGAAGAGAAGAGAAGAGAAGAGAAGAGAAGAGAGAGTTGAGTAGGGTAAGAGTAGAGTAGAGTAGAATAAAGGAGAAGAGAAGAGAAGAGAAGAGAAGAGAAGAGAAGAGAAGAGAAGAGAAGAGAAGAGAAGAGAATATAGAGTAAGGTAGGGTAGAGTAGGGTAGGGTAGAGTAGAGTAGGGTACGGTACGGGAGAAGAGAAGAAAAGAAAAGAAAAGAAAAGAGAAGAGAAGAGAAGAGAAGAGAAGAGAAGAGAAGAGAAGAGAAGAGAAGAGAAGAGAAGAGAAGAGAATTTAGAGTAGAGTGTGGTGTGGTGTGGTGTGGTGGGATGGAATGGAATGGAATGGAATGGAATGGAATGGAATAGAATAGAATAGAATAGAATAGAATAGAATAGAATAGAATAGAATAGAATAGAATAGAATAGAATATTGGAATAAATAGGATAGGATAGGATAGAATAGAATTCTTTATTGGCCAAGTGTGAAACCCACCTCTGAATTGAGCCCAAAATTTATGTTGCTAAGCAAGAGGGTTTTTAAATTGAGTTTTGCCCCATTTTATGACCTTTCTTTGCCACTGTTGTTAAGTGAATTGCTGCAGTTGTTAAATTAGGTACACGGTTGCTAAGTGAACCTGGCTTCCCTGCTGACTTTGCTTGCCAGAAAAGGGGGATCACATGACCCCAGGATACTGAAACCGTCATAAGCGTGAGTCGGTTGCCAACTATCTAAATTTTGGCCATGTGTCCAGGGGGATGCAATGGTCATCAGTGTGAAAAACGGTCATATGTCACTTTTTCCAGTGATGTTGTAACTTTGAACGGTCGCTCAATGAAGTGTTGTAAGTCGAGGACGTATTATGTATTATGACCATACAAAGAAGGTCTACAAGTTAGAATCATCGATCAATCACCAATTATAGAGATTGTCCTAAATCACAGACCAATATCTTACAGGTGTTTATGCTACCTGAATTCAAATTGTGGAAATTGTCCACTGCAAAAATGCAGGGAAGCCACCACGTCAGATATTGAAAGCAAGAAATAATTCACTGAAGAAAGAAGATATATTAAGCAGAGGTGGTATTCAGCTGGTTTGTACAGGTTCGGGCAAATCGGTAGCGGCGACTGGTTTGTACAGGTTCGGCAGAATCAGTAGCAGCGACTGCAAGTGGGCCCGGCCACTCGCCTGGATGTAATGCCGTCCTATTTAGCTGCACAGCAAACCGGTGGTAAGAATCTGTGGGACCCACCTGCGATATTAAGGTGCGTATTAAGAAGATCTATTTTGCTTATGAAGCAACAGTTACCTGCAGCCGTCAGGTAGGAAGGAGAAAGTTTAGTAGCAGTGGGTAGATGAAAACTACATGTGGGAAAGCTTCCTTTAGATTTTGGGAACATCTGGCCAAGAATCAGTCTTGGGATTTAATTGCCAGCATATTATAATGGGAAATTTACACATTAAAGAGGCAGAGGAAAAAATAATAATAATTAAAGTTTAGGAGAAACCAAACCAGAGAAGAAGCTCTGTTTCCAGAAGACAGTTGCTGGTGGGAGAAAGACTTCCTAGATCCCATGGAATTTACAATTCCAGGTTTATCTCCTCCGGCATTCCACATCTACATGAACCCACCCATAATTATTACCATCCAGGGGAGTGGGGTTCAACCAGTTGTAAGTCACTTCTATAGCTGGAGGGGTTGCTTCTGGACCCATCATCCTTGTCATCAAAGGTACTGGTGACTCAGTGGCTCAAAAGCATCTTTCAGCAGATTAGGATGGTGTCTCAGCTAATAACCTGGCGGTCATAATCCGTGGATTGACCTGACTACCATAATCCATGTCCTTAAATTCTTGCGTGGAGTATTCCAACGTGCAATGGAACCGTCGCTGAAGATGACTGAGAAACTTCCCCTAGTACAAAATATTGCAGCAAAAGCAGAGGCTGGAAAGTGGGTGCTGTGAAGCCATCATGCTATTCCATTTCTCCACCAACTCAATTCGTTTCTAATCCAATTCCAAGGACTGGTTTCACCTTATACAGCCCTTCACAATCTATCTGTCTAAACTTTATTCCTGTCTGTCAGTCAGTCAGTCAGTTTGTCTGTCTGTCTGTCTCTCTCTCTCTCTATCTATCTATATCACTCATCTATGTATCATCTATCTACCTATCTCTATCTACCTATCTCTATCAGCTATCTATCTATCTATCTATCTATCTATCTATCTATCTATCTATCTATCTATCATCTGTATCACTCATCTATGTATCATCTATCATCTATATATCTATCTATCTGTATCACTCATCTATGTATCATCTATCATCTATCTATCTATCTATCTATCTATCTATCTATCTATCTATCTATCATCTATCTACCTATCTCTATCAGCTATCTATCTATCTATCTATCTATCTATCTATCTATCTATCTATCTATCTATCTATCTATCATCTGTATCACTCATCTATGTATCATCTATCATCTATCTATCTATCTATCTGTATCACTCATCTATGTATCATCTATCTATCTCTATCTATCTATCTATCTATCTATCTATATCACTCATCTATGTATCATCTATCATCTATCGATCGATCTATCTATCTGTATCACTCATCTATGTATCATCTATCTATCTATCTATCTATCTATCTATCTATCTATCTATCTATCTATCTGTATCACTCATCTATGTATCATCTATCATCTATCTATCTATCTATCTATCTATCTATCTATCTATCTATCCATCCATCCATCCATCCATCCATACCCCCATCCATCATATCTCTCCCCCCTCTCCCCACCCACCCATCTATCTACCCATCTGTCTGTCTGTCTATCTATCTCTCTATCCACCCATCCACCCATCCATCATCTCTCTCTATCTTCATCTCTCTCTCTCTCTCTATCTATCCACCCACCCACCCATCATATCTCTCCCCCCTCTCCCCACCCACCTACCCATCTACCCATCTGTCTGTCTGTCCGTCCATCCGTCCGTCCATCATATCTCTCTCTCTCTGTCTGTCTTCATCTATCATCTATCTATCTATCCCAGGACTCTTAATAATGTATTAATCCTGCTGGGGTGTTTTAATTCTTTTGGTGTGGCTTTTCCTTTCTGTTATTGTTCTAGTGTTTATTCTGCCAATTTTATTTTTCTATTTTATCAAACATCTTTACGTATGCTTTCATTAATGAGTTTGGCTTAGCTGGAAAAGTAATTTTTAATTGTAAAGCACTTCAAAGTTTGTTTAAATGGGAAGTGATTTCAATCAGTAGGTTCAATTAGATTTCTGAGGGGAAGGAAAATTGGGAGCTTTTAAGGGCTACTCAAAGGATACAAGCAGCCTACTCTCTGTTTATGTTTTCAATAAGGCACAACCCCAAAAGAGGTTCATGGTCTCAGATCCTCACCTATATAACTAACTATTGACACTCTCATAAAAATGCACAAAAAAGATATGAGCACAAATGTTAAGAAATTCAACCATGAGAGATCACAATAATGCCAACATACATGTATTTCTGAGAAACATAACTTCCTCTTAAACTTAAAGGGACATGGTGGCTCAGGGGCTAAGACTCTGAGCTTGTTGATCGAAAGGTCGGCAGTTCAGCGGTTCGAATCCCTAGTGCCGCATAACGGGGTGAGCTCCTGTTACCTGTCCCAGCTTCTGCCAACCTAGCAGTTCGAAAGCACGTAAAAAATGCAAGTAGAAAAATAGGGACCACCTTTGGTGGGAAAGTAACAGTGTTCCATGCACCTTTGGCGTTGAATCATGCCGGCCACATGACCACGGAGACGTCTTTGGACAGCGCTGGCTCTTCGGCTTTGAAACGGAGAGGAGCAGCGCCCCCTAGAGTCGGGAACGACTAGCACATATGTGCGAGGGGAACTTTACCTTTACCTTAAACTAGAAAGTGAACCAAATCACACCCTCCCAAAACAATTCATCTCTAGCTAGATTTCCCTTCCCCCACCCAGAAAATAGAGGTAAAATTAATCCATTTTTAAACATTAAAGATAAATTCAAAAAAATGGCTCATGAGCATAGTGCCTCCCAATTTCTCATTAAAGCAATCTTGTCTTTTATCCATTGTCTCGACTGTTTAAAGCAGCTTTGTCTTTTTTTCAGGTGAGTGATGACAAAGGCATGCGTTAATAACCAGGAGAGCAATGGTGCATTTACTCCAATCAGAAGCACTTCTTCTGAATTTGCAAAGACAGAACTTAGAATTCACACAGTAGTGGAAAAAATACAGAATCAGCACCAGTTATCACCGTGAGGTGCCTATTTCAGACACAATTATTACTCATGGGCCTGAGTGCATCCAAGACACCTCAATGAAATCCGAAGGACATTTTATGAATAAATGTGCTTTATTATTGCACCTTCATTCTAAAATACACATCGACCATTTCAATGTTAAAGTATATTTATTTATTTATTTTGCAACAAGCTGGAAAGATCTCATAAGGACAGCGTGACTTTCACACGGATCCTTCCTGGAATTGCAAACACCCAAATACAAATAGATTACAGCCTTCCCAGCTAACTCAGTCTTTGCAAAAAAAAGCTGGAATGGTTATAAGATGAGGTTGGATTCTCTTGATCCGTGTTTATGAACCCCATAAACTTGTTTGGCAGGGAATTTTACCCTGAAGGCAGAAGTACTGAGGGTATTTAGCTCTGTGGTATGTAGACAATCCTACTCATCTGTAAGTCCTCATAAGTGTTTTCATATTTAGTTTTTGTTCATTTATGCTTTAGTGCCACTGGAATAATCCACATTCAGAACTAGTTTTACAAGAGTTGTCACATTTACCTTGCGGGCTCAAGAAAATTAAACTGGTTGACAATGACTTAAAGGTAAAGGTTCCCCTCGCTCATATGTGCTAGTCGTTCCTGACTCTAGGGGGCGGTGCTCATCTCCATTTCAAAGCCGAAGAGCCAGCGCTGTCCAAAGACGTCTCTGTGATCATGTGGCCAGCATGACTCAATGCCAAAGACGCACACAAAGCTGTTACCTTCCCACCAAAGGTGGTCCCTATTTTTCTACTTGCATTTTTTACCTGCTTTCGAACTGCTAGGTTGGCAGAAGCTGGGACAAGTCACGGGAGCTCATCCCATTACGTGGCACTAGGGATTCGAACCGCTGAACTGCCGACCTTTCAATCGATAAGCTCAGAGTCTTAGCCACTGAGCCACCGCATCCCTGACAATGACTCACAATAGTTCATTCAGTGAATGTTTGAAGTTACAACGGCGTTAAAAAAAGTGTCCATTTTTCACAGTTATGACCATTGCAGCATCCCCACAGTTGCATGGTTTCTATTTGGATGTGTTCTGATCTAGGCTTCCTGAGACAGTAAAAAGCACACAATTAGTCCCCAAAACCCTCTTTTTATTTCAACGGCTGTGAATTGTGTTCATTCACAACCCGTAATGAGTCACAAATAATTTGTAAAGAGTTCGATAGAAGTCTGCCACAGTCCTACGGGATAAGTCTGATAAACACCCACCTTATCTCCCTTGACACGCTGCCAAAGACCTAATTGGCAATTAGTTTTGCAAGACCAGACGGAGCACAGAGTCAAAAAAAGAGCTTCAAAATTTAAACCAACCAGCACGAACAAAGTTGCTTCTTGCAAAGGCTCACGTGCCTTTGCTCCTCCTTTATGTTTTATGGGAGGGGCCAATCATCTCCAAGCCTTACTCCCGAATCGCCCCTTTTGTCTTAACTGTTCTTGCCTTGTGGCAGCTCTGTGCATGGACGCACTGGGAACAAGCTCCCCCTGTTCCTCTGCCTCGCTGATGTCCGATTCTGGAGGCTCCGGAGTTAGCACAATAACTCCCCGATGGCCCTGGCCCCATCTCTGCCTCTGATGCAGAGCCAAGCCAACAGTGAAGCCGGATTTAATTCACAACGGTGTTACCAATTTAACAACTGCCGTGATTCGGTTAACAACGGTGACAAGAAAAGCCGTAAAATGGGGCAACACTCCCTTCGCCAAGGTCTCACTCAGCAAACGTAACGTATTTGCGCCCAATTGTGGTCGTACATCAAGGACTTCCTGTGCTCCCAAGAGACACCTTGTGAAAAAAAATCTGTTTTAAAATTATGAGGTCTATCAAAGAAACATTCTCTGGGAAGGCTGGGAAGTATTTACTATAAACTTTACACCAGGTCTGGCGTAATCACACTTAACAAAGCTTGCAATGGCAAGTTTTTTATCCCATTTTTAGCAGCACAACTTTTTCTGCATTCACTGGGGAATTTCGAGGAAGCAAATGCTCTTTCTTGGCTGCAATGCAGGGGAAAAAAAACCCCAGTCTTTTAAAAGAATTCCAAGTCCGTGGACCGAGTCACGGCATGCCAGAATCCGGTCCACGCAAACAAGTGAAGCTCCATCTGTGGGATGCAGGCAGCATGTGAAACATCCCCTCCGGTCCACGGAAAAACCTCTCTCCATGGAACCGGTCCCTGGAACCCCAAAAGGTTAGAGGCCACTGTTTTTTGTTTTTTTTTTAAATAAAGTTTTATTAATTTTCTATTGTTTGAGTGGTGCGGTGGCCTAGAGGTGGAGCTCTCGCCTCACAATCAGGAGGCTGTGAGTTCGATCCTAGGTAGAGGCAGATATTTCTCTCTCTGGGCACAATGAGAATATATCTGCTGAATATAACTCCGTGCTGGCAACAGGAAAGGCATCTGGCCAGTAAACACTCAACTCCATTCAGTTGCCCAAAGGACCCTGCAAGAGATTACGGGGTCTTTAAAAGATGATTAATTTTCTATCATTTACATTTTGTTAGTGCTTAATAAACATCGTGTTGTCTGGGGTTATTTTATTTGCTTAGCGGTATAGATTGCGTTCTTAATCTCCACCCCTTTTTTCCAATCACTGGTAAAATAAATTCCATGTTTGATAATATTCTGTTGTCTTCTTTCTTTTTTAATCTTCAATGTGAGTCTGTTTCTGCACAATCCAGCATCTTCCTAATTATCTCTTCGTCTCATGGCATTTCTTCATTTTTCCAATATTGTGCGAATATAATCCTCGCTGTGGTTAACACATGTTAAATATGTATTTTGTTTATCAATTTTTTTCTGATGCTATACCTAATTGAAAAAAATTCAGGCTTAAAATCTACATGTTTTCCTATCATCTTTTCTAACCACTTAGGTATTTTTGCCCAACATATTTTTTGCTTTAACACAAGTCCACCACATAGGGTTATATGTGCCCAATTTTTTTATTACATTTCCAACGTTTGCTAGACATATTTTTAAATATTTTAGCTAACCTAGTAGGTGGTAAGTGCTATCTATAGAACATTTTAGATAAGTTTTCTTTATAAGAAGTTGCCATTGTTAACTTATAGTTTCTTTCCCATATGTTTTGCCGGTCTCTCATTCTATATTATATGTAAAGTTTTTTGCCCGCTGTTTTAAAAAAACAATCACAGAAGTGTAAAATTGGAAAAATTGCGAAGCTAACACTATGATCTAGAAACATTGATTTGGAAAGTTTTCTGTTTGTATTTAAATGTGAACCCCCCCCCAAGCGGTGTTCTTTTGTATATTTATACAAAGTCAGCTTATTGCCCCCACAAACTGGGTCCTCAATTTGCCTACCTTAAAAAGGATGGAAGGCTGAGTCAACTTTGAGCCTGGCGGGATTCGATCTTACTTTAATTGCAGACAGCTGGTGTTAAATTACAGAGCTCTGTCTATTGAACTATTCAGGCTCCTTTTTTTATTTATTTATTTTTACTTTGTGAGTAAGCAGACTTATTGTTAGATAGATAGATAGATAGATAGATAGATAGATAGATAGATAGATAGATAGACAGATAGATAGACAGACAGACAGACAGACAGACAGACAGACAGACATTTATGACAAATAGACAGAAGTGATAGAGATAGATTAGGAATGGATGGATGGATGGATAGATAGATAGATAAATAGATGAAGAAAGAGAGAGATGATAGATATTAGGTGATAGATGATAGACAAACAGACAGAGACATAGATAGATAGATGACAGAGTGATAGAGAGAGATGAGAGAGACAGATAAACGATGGATAGATAGGTATAGATAGGTAGACAGACAGACAAAGAGATGGCCAGAGAGATGATAGAGATGGATGATAGAGATAAATGATAGACAGACAGAGACAGGGAAGGAGAGAGAGAAAGAGAGATGGATAGATAGATAGAGAGACAGACAGACAGACAGATAGATATACAGACAGACAGACAGACAGATAGATGATATGGATGGATGGATGGATGGATGGATGGATGGATGGATGGATGATAGAGATAAATGATAGATAGATAGTCAGACAGACAGAGGGAAGGAGAGAGAGATCTAGATAGATAGATAGATAGATAGATAGATAGATAGATAGATAGATAGATAGATAGATCAGGATGGAAGGAGAGAAAGAGAGAGAGAGAGAGAGAGAGAGAGAGATATTCCTCATTCCTCTATTCTAACATCATCCACACTATGCAGATATACATCGTGTCTTAAATTAGATGTGGCCGCTATATTTTCTATCATTTTCTAATGATGCTGTCAGCGTGGAGGCCACCTGCCCAGGTTGAATTGCAGCATTTAACAGCAATTAGCGCCAATGCGAAACACAAAAATAGAAAGTTAAAAAAAAAAACCCCCCCCACACACAAAAAAACAACAACAAATGGAAATGAAACCATTACGGAGCTCAAAAAATAGCTCGCCCGATTAGCATTTATTGAAGTAAGCATTTCCTCCCCTGTTCATTGCTGAAGGAATAAAAAAAAAACATCCTCCAAGATTACCTATAAAATGATGATGATGATGATGACGACGACGATAATTATAAGGTAGCATTTGCTCCTAAATCCGAAAAGGAGGATTCTGACTCTTTCCTTTTCCTTTCGTACGATTTGGAAGCAATGAAAACATTCCGCCCCAACCTTACTGTAACAGAGAATATGGCTCTATTTATGTGACAACCTGACAACATACAATTTCATGCTTGTTGAACTGATCTGTGTTATATATTCGCTGTGAATATTAGGAAGCCTCGCCATTTAAATACAAAGCAGGACACACTTCTTCAAAATAACTCCAGGAGCAATTTATAGCCGGCTTGTTTGCGTGCAGGAGGCTTCCAAGGTTACATTTCACTCAAACAGATGTGCCACACACACAACTGTGACCGAAGTGGAGTTGTGGTGACCTATGAGAAGGAAGGCTAATACACGGGAGGGTGTTTTGTTTTGTTTTTTTTTGCTTGCACGACAGCTGACTCCAATTTGTGCCTGGAAATCTGACTTGTAAGAACACGGTGTCCTCGGGACAGTTGCTTCCACACACAAGCCAAGATATGATGTTCATCACTTAGGAGAGCTTAGCGGCCTGATCCTGAATGTCAGGTCTTTGACCAGAGACTGCACCACAAGCACTGCTGTCTTCCAGCAACTATGTTTGGGGATGCCCGAACTTGCCATTCAAGGCAGTCGTAATCCTTGTGATGTTCTTCATCTTGGATTTACAACCAAGAGCCTTGGTGGCACAGCAGACTAAAGCACTATTAACATCAGCTGCCTGCAATTACTGCAAGTTCAAATCTCACCAGGCTCAAGGTTGACTCAGCCTTCCATCCTTTCTAAGGTAGGTAAAATGAGGACCCAGATTGTGGGGGCAATAAGCTGACTTTGTATAAAAAAGAACACCGCTTAGGAGGGGCCAAAAAGCCCTACTAAGCAGGTACATACAAAAGTATGAAGGCTATTGCTTAACGCATTGTAAGCCACCCTGAGTCTCCGGAGAAGGGCGGCATATAAATCGAACCAATAAATAAATAAATAAATGATGATGAAAGCTACGGAATGATCCCTCAACCCCAACAGATTACTGGCTACTTCTTGCAGCCCCTTCCTACACTATGCCTGGATGCCTGAATTTGCTGAAATCCCAGTATCCAAAACTGGTGATGTTCTTCAGAACCATGATGAAAGTTACGGAATGATCCCTCAACCTCATCAGATTACTACCTGCCTACTTCCTCCAGCCACTTCCTATACTATGCTTGGATACGTGAACTTGCAGTTCAAGGCCGTTGCAATGATGGGTTCCAGAACTGGTGATGTTCCTCATCTTGGACTTTCAACCCTGATGAAAGCTATGGAATGATCCTTCAACCCCATCAGATTACTGGCCTGCCTACTTCCTGCAGCCCCTTCTGGCACTATGCCTGGATGCCTGAACTTGCCGTTCAAGGCAGTTGTAACCCTGGGATCCAGAACAGGTGATGTTCCTCAGCTTGGGCTTTCAACCATGATGAAAGGTATGGAATGATCCCTCAATCCCAACAGATTACTGCCTACTTCTTGCAGTCATTTCCTACCTGGATGCCTGAACTTGCAATTCAAGGCAGTTGCAATTCTGGGATCCAGAACTAGTGATGTTCCTCATCTTGGACTTTCAACCCTGATGAAAGTTATGGAATGATCCCTCAACACCTGCCTACTTCTTGCAGCCACTTTCAGCAGTATGCTAGGACGCCTGAACTTGTCATTCAAGGCAGTTGTAATCTCAGGATCCAGAACTGGTGATGTTCTTCAGAACCCTGATGGAAGCTATGGAATGATCCCTCAACCCCATCAGATTACCGGCCTACCTGCTTCTTCTCCCTCTGTCCCAGATGTCTTTCATTTTCACAGCCATTTGGTCCTTGTCAGCAGGCTGACTGCTCTGATCAGAGGTGGGTTTCATCAGGTTCTGACCAGTTCTGGAGAACCGGTAGTAAAAATTCTGACTGGCCCCGCCCCCATCTATTCTCTGCCTCCCAAGTCCCAGCTGATCGGGAAGAAATGGAGATTTTGCAGTAACCTTCCCCTGGATGGGGACAGGATGGAGATTTTACAGTATTCTTCCCCTGGAGTGGGGTGGGAATGGAGATTTTACAGTATCCTTCCCTGCCACACCCACCAAGCCACACCAACCAAGCCATGCCATGCCCACTAAGGCACACCCACAGAACCGGTAGTAAAAAATTTTTGAAACCCACCACTGGCTCTGATACTTTGTCACCGAGACTCAATTGCCGATTTCCACCCTCCAGACAACAACTTTAATATTGATAGATCAAGATGACTGCTGAGGAACTGCCCAACAGGATTATGTTGGACACTTGAAGACTTGGACATTTGATGCTCTCACACACACCATCCCAGGAGAAGCTTAGCAAGGTTGCACCCCGAGTCCTTTTGGGTTGAGAGTTTACTTGGGCTTGCTTTCAACAAGAAAAAAAGAGGAGGAAAAAAAATCTGGACTAACCCTGGAACATCTGGACTAAAATTTAGCCAGCCCAGGAGAACACACTGTCAGCACTTCAAGCTGCCTTTACTCTAGTGCTGACATAAGAAGGAGAAGCGGAGGCGTCTGGAAAGGGACGTTTGACTTTTCACCTACTTATTTTCCCTGGAGATAATATCCCCTAGGAGATGAGATGGGAGTGGGAAATTCCTTTGAGTTGGAGCAGTAGATTAGGGGTAGAATGATTTGGAAGATGGCCAATGAGTGCAGAGGAAAGGGAGGGTTTTGGGTCTGGAAGTCAGTGTTGGCTTCGGTGGAGTCGGATTTTAGAATGTCGTGCTTAATAAATAGGAGTTTTCCTTCAAAGACTTTGTTTGAAATGCAATTTATTTGAGACGACCTCAAAATCTAACACACACCTTGCCAAAGCTTGACAAGAAAAGAGGAGTAGGTAAGTATTTTTAAGAAGAGACTGGACAGTCACTTGCCTGAAATGTATAGGGCAGTGTTGGCAAAATCTTTCAGCACTGGATGCCGAAACGGAGGTGCGCACATGCTGGAAACCGGAAGAGCACCAGCCCGGTGCGCATATGCATGCTGGGAAGATGGTCTTCCGGTTTCTGGTGTGCATACGTGCGCAAAGACCAGCTGGCCGGTGCACATGCATGCACCGGAAACCGAACGATCATCTTCCCAGCATGCACAGGCGCACTGGGGAGCTAGTCTTCCAGTTTCTGGCATTCCTGCGCATGTGAAAACCAGCTGGACAGTGCGCCGGTACCCGGAAGAGCAATGGGCGACGGCTTGCATGCCCGGAGAGATTGTTCTGCCTGCCACTTCTGGCATGTCTGCCATAGGTTCGCCATCCCATGTATAGGGTATAGGGCCATGATGGCGAACCTATGGTACCCGTGCCACAGGTGGCACGCGGAGCCATAACTGTGGGCACATGAACGCTGCCCTAGCTCAGGTCCAGCACACGCCAGCTGATTTTCGGGCCTTCCGGGCCCACTGGAAGTTGGGAAACAGGCTGTTTCCAGCCTCCAGAGGGCCTCCGGGGTTATGGTGGTGGGGAAGACTGTTTTCGTCCTCCACAGGCACCTAGAAAGCTTCTGGAGCCTGGGGAGGGCGAATAATGGGCCTACCGGGCCCACCGGGCCATTGCGTGCCAAAAGCAGAGGGAGCGTGAGGGGGTCATGTGCATATTCGTGGGGGGGGTATTGAATTATGGGTGTGGGCACGCCCATGTGTGACCCCCCCCGTGCTCCCCCTACGGGGACGGTTTCCTGCTTGAGCAGGGGGTTGGACTAGAAGACCTCCAAGGTCCCTGCGATCAGCTCCGTCCTGATCGATGGATTTCCAAATGTGAAAATTCAAAATGTGAGTGAAGTGTAGTGAATTCTTGGAGAAGGATCATGCAGTGAAAGACAAGCTTGAGGGTGCTAAGGTTTATATACAACAGCCAAACAGAGTTTATTTTTCTTAAACCATGTTGTTGGAAATGTGGTCTCTTTATTTAGTAAACCTTAGGGCTCCAGAGGGCATGGCCTCACCCTGTAATTGTAGCTAAAGATGTGATTCTTATGTGGGATTTATCCAGGGGTGAAATGTAAAATTTGTCACTACCGGTTCTGTGGGCGTGGCTTGGTGGGGGGGGAGTGTAATGTGACTGGGTGGGCGTGGCCAACTTTTTTTTTTTTTTTTAACTTTTCAAAGCATTTTTTCTAATTCTTTGAAAAGCCTCTCTGCCGAACAGGCAACTCAGCTGGGATCGTCAGAGACTTTTCAAAGCATTTTTTTTACCACCTCTTCGGCCAAGAGGTTGCAGGAAAAAATGCTTTGAAAAGCCTCTGACAATCCCAGCTGAACCGCGGGATCATCAGAGACTTTTTTTTTTTTACTTTTAAAAGCATTTTTTCATCGGAAGAGGTTGTAGAAAAAATGCTTTAAAAAGTTTTTTTTTTAAAAAGCCTCTGATGATCCTGCGGCTCAGCTGGGCAATGTGGGGGGGGGCAGGGATTTTTGCTACCGGTTCTCTGAACCATCCGCCACCATCACTACCGGATCGGGCGAACCTGTCCGAACCGGGAGCATTTCACCCCTGGATTTATCTCTCTCTCAGAATCAGCAGTTGTTAGATTTGGAGCTCGGGAGAAAATGGCTGTCGTTTGAACAGGTCGTCCTCGACCAGAATGGTGGCCAAAATTTCTGTTGCTAAGTGAGACATTCGTCAAGTGAGTTTCGCCCCATTGTTACGACCTCAATTTCCACAGTTGCTAAGTGAACCCCTGCTGTTGTTCAGTGGTTGTTAAGTGAATCGGACTACACCATGCTTGTCGGAAGGTCGCAAAAAGGGATTATGTGACCCTGGCACACTGCAATCGTCATAAATATGAGTTCTGAATTTGGATCCCGGGATTCAACAACAGTCGTAAGTGTCCAAAATGGCCGCATCTCACTTTTTTTCCCCCAGTGCCGTGGTAACTTTGAATGGTCACTAAACAAACAAATGTTGTAAATCGGGGACTTCCTCCATCGCTGTCAACTCCGAATCACCTTCTCTCTTGTTTATCCGCCGTTTTATTATTTAAATCTTTAATAATATAGAATAGACTATTCCGTTAATTGGTGTGTTGAGCCACGGATGTTAATTTGTAAACATAATAACCTACCGCAATCATTTGCATAATAGCATTTTAATCTTTTTAGCAAAAGCCGTAATTCCCCGCGAAGAAGAAGAAGAAGAAGAAGAAGAAGAAGAAGAAGAAGAAGAAGAAGAAGAAGAAGAAGAAGAAGAAGAAGGCGACTGCAGTGGAAAGTAAGGGACTATTGGCGATCGTAAAAATAAAAAATAAAAAAGAGCAGGCCCTAAAAATTCTGATCCTATTACGGGTGTTGGAAGCTACCCAAACTGCTTCCCTAATCTCTTGAAATGCTACCATTCCCCTGATTTAGGTGTCTGGGGCCCAAATAAAAATGCGGCATAACGAGGGTTTCTCCTCCGTGCAATTTAGCATTCATGAAGCAACCGCACGGATTTTTTTTTTTTTGCAAAAGCGCTCGGAGGAGTTTCCGTCAAGATCCAGAACTCCAGTTACGCATTTCGAGTGTGCGAAGAACACAAAGCTCTTTGGGCTGAATAGATGGCCGAGATAAATCAGGCCGGCTTGACCTTACGAAAGGGGATCTGGCTACCCACATGCACCCCCCCCCAATTCTGGGGATGGCCTTTCCGAGATGTTTATCTTGCCCCCTTAACGGCTTGCCTGGAGGTTATAGGCTTTTTTTGGGGTGGGGGAGCGGGGAAATTAAGCAATGGCATTAATACAACCCCACACCTCCATCCATGGGGACCAGCTGAGGCCGGTTGAGCGAGCTGCTAGAAAAAATTCAGAACCTGAGGAACTCATTAACCTCAGTCACAGGGCCCTGCGAAGAAAACACTGGGGGGGTTATTTAAAAGTCCTTTTTTTTAAAAAAAAAAAAATGCAAGATCTGGTCATTCATTAATCAACCGGGCTGCAAACGTTGAATGAGTAACTTTGCAGTAGCAACTGAGGCCCCAGCAGAATACAGGAGCTCTACGGGAGGAATCCATCCACGGAGAGTTACAAGACTATTCAAAGCCCCCTCCTCAGCATTGCCACCCAAAGCCAGTGCCAGATGGATAGGGGCAAAAGTGGACATCAGGTACTGTAACAACCGATTCGCCCGGAACCGAAAATGTGAGCGCGCAAAAGGCAGCTGGACATTCTTGGTTTAAGGTTTGAAGATGTTTTTGCTTCTTGTCCAAGAAGCTTCTTCCGTTCTAACTGGCTGGTGGGGACATTCACCCACCCACCCAGTCAGAAACGAAGATGCTTCTTGGATGAAAAGCAAAAACATTTTCAAACCTAAAACCAAGAAAGTCCAATTGTCTTTTGGAAAAAAAAAAAAAAACATCTTTGGGCCATCACGTTAAGGGCCATCACGCTCAGTGGTGAAATCCAATTTTTTTTTTACTACTGGTTCTCTGGACGTGGCTTGGTGGGCGTGGCAGGGGAAGGATACTGCAAAGTCTCCATTCCCACCCCACTCCTGGGGGAAGGAAATTGCAAAATCTCCATTCCCATCCCACTCTGGGGCCAGCCAGATGTGGTATTTGCCGGTTCTCCAAACTACTCAAAATTTCCGCTATCGGTTCTCTGAACTGTTCAAAATTTCCACTACCAGTTCTCCAGAACCTGTCAGAACCTGCTAGATTTCACCCCTGGCTCAGCTCCTAAGGAGTTATGTTAACCAGGTTTTCTATCCGACATTCAACACAACTCAATTGGAGTATTATCTGACAATCTTGGTCGCGCCAAGGCCCATCGTGGCTACATGTTAGAAGGAAGGCCCACATAATCATTCCTTCCCAAATGAGGAACCCATATTGTTTCTTTTGTTTGACAACAACATACCTTGTTTTCATCTGGGAGATTTTTCAATTTCTCCATCCAGCTCAGGGGTCTGCAACCTTAAACACTCAAAGAGCCATTTGGACCCGTTTCCCACAGAAAAGAAAACACCGGGAGCCACAAAACCCTTCCCGTGCCTGACTATTTCTTGGGCGGCCACAAAACTAGAATATGTAGTTGAATTAAACGTTCTGCTTTCTTCTGAAACGTTTCTTTTCTTGGATTTATCCATGGTTGGCCTACCGGGAGTCAAAAAGCTCCATAAATCGCGTGCCGGTAGGTGTCGCACATTGGCGGTTGTGACGCATATTTTGAGTGACAGGGAGCTGCAGCAGAGGGGTGAAAGAGCCACATGCGGCTCCAGAGCTGCAGGTTGCTGACCCCTGATTTCCAGCTGGAAGTCTGGGAAATTCCTAGGGGTGTCCCATTCATGATCTTCACCACCCCGGACCATTCAGCTACTGACCTCCAAGCCTGCCTGATGCCACCAGCTGTCGACCCAATGTTAAAATAAAAACGACGGTTGTGCAAGAGTAGGAAAAGTTCAATTTACAAAGAAAGTCTAGAATCCAGATGTTTATGGAGATTCTCAATCATCCAGGTCACAGTTGTCCCAAAGATGCTTTTTCAAAAGGCAATGGGACTTTTGTTTTTTTCCTTGAAGATGTTTCGCTTCTCATCCAAGAAGCTTCTTCAGAACCCAAGAAGCTTCTTGGATCAGAAGCGAAACATCTTCAAGGGAAAACGAAGTCCAGTTGCCTTTTGAAAAAGCACCTTTGGGATGTCTAGAATCCAGAAACATCTCTGTAACCCAACCCAGTCGAAGAACAACAATATGGCTGTTGTGTCCCTCTGTTTGTGTAACTAACCCTCATTGTAAACCTGGCTTTCACTGAAATAACAAACCCGTATGTGGGCATTCCTTTCTGTCTGTAAGATGAGGGCTGGCTCACTTGACGTCCTGCTTCTCCACAGACAGAAAAATATAAATACATCCAGCTTTGCCGTGGAATTAAAGTGAACTCTATTTTTTTAAAAAAAACACAAGAAAAAATGGGACGTCAGAGGTAAGGAGGGAGTATGTGGACATGGGTAACTGTTGCTTAGTAATAACCAAAAACCAGCTTTGCTGTGCTCTCCGATATCTTTTCAAAATTATTCTTTCACCTTCTTAACATTTTTTGCGGAATGTGGAAAACCGATTTCAAGATCCGGGGGTATGTACGTGAGACAATTTCCTTC